>NC_134266.1:26697673-26997673 GCF_031893055.1 Leptodactylus fuscus | reverse complement strand
GCGCATATACAGGGTAGGGCGCATAAATATGTGCATGCATAAATATGTGCACGCATAAATATATATGTGCGCGCATACAGGTTAGGGTGCATATATATGTGCGCGCATAAATATGTGTGCACGTATTCAGGGTAGGGCACATATTCAGTGTAGGGCGCATATATATGTGCGCGCATAAATATGTGTACGCATAAATATGTGCGCGCATAAATATGTGCGTGCATAAAAATGTGCGCACATATACAGAGTAGGGCGCATAAATATGTGCGCGCATATACGGGGTAGGGCGCATAAATATATGCACGCATAAATATGTGTGCGCGTATACAGGGTAGTGCGCATAAATATGTGCGTGCATGTACAGGGTAGTGCACATAAATATGTGCGCGCATATACAGGGAAGGGCGCATAAATATGTGCGCGCATATACAGCGTAGGGCACATAAATATGTGCGCATATACAGGGTAGTGCGCATAAATATGTGCGCGCATATACAGGGTAGGGCGCATAAATATGTGCGCGCATATACAGCGTAGGGCACATAAATATGTGCGCATATACAGGGTAGTGCGCATAAATATGTGCATGAATATACAGGGTAGGGCGCATAAATATGTGCGCGCATATACGGGGTAGGGCGCATATATATGTGCACGCATAAATATGTGCGCCCATATACAGGGTAGGGCGCATAAATATGTACGCGCATATACAGGATAGGGCGCATAAATATGTGCGCACAAAAATATGTGCGCGCATATACAACGTAGGGCACATAAATATGTGTGCATATACAGGGTAGTGCGTATAAATATGTGCGCGCATATACAGGGTAGGACGCATAAATATGTGCGCGCATATACAGCGTAGGGCACATAAATATGTGCGCATATACAGGGTAGTGCGCATAAATATGTGCGCGCAAAAATATGTGAGTGAATATACAGGGTAGGGCGCATAAATATGTGCGCGCATATACAGGGTAGGGCGCATAAATATGTGCGCGCATATACAGGGTAGGGCGCATAAATATGTGCGCACAAAAATATGTGCGCGAATATACAACGTAGGGCACATAAATATGTGTGCATATACAGGGTAGTGCGCATAAATATGTGCTCGCAAAAATATGTTGCATATATATGTGGGCGCATATATATGTGAGGGCGCATATATATAAATATATATATATATATATATATATATATAAATATGTACGCGCATATACAGGGTAGGGCGCATATATATGTGCGCGCATAAATATGCGCATATTTATACGCATACTATAGGGAGGACCCAGCTTCGCACGGGTATATTACATGTTATGTTTGTGTAGTGGCCCCATAAGAATTGTCCAGTTTTGCACTGGTGTATTTTGTATGTGGTTTGTGTGTATGTTCATAAGCGTCATGCGTAATATCTCATTTTGGATATCAGTGAAAAACCTGTGATCAGTTGTTATGGATACCTGGAGTAAAGCTGTATCTAATCCTTCCCCATGCAGTACTGTGTTTAGACGCAAGTATCTAATCCTTGTTGGTGTGGTACTGTGTGCAGATGTGTGTATCTAATCCTCCCCCGTGTGGCATTGTGTGAAGAGGCACGTATCTAATCCTCCGGTAAATGAAACTGTGTGCAGACGTGCATATCTAATCTTAAGGCATGTGGTACTATGTGCAGACGCGTGTATCTAATCCTCTGGCGTGTGGTACTGTGTGCAGACAGGTGTATCTAATCCCTGGTGTGAGGTACTGTGTGCAGATGTGCGTATCTAATCCTCCCCCGTGTGGTACCGTGTGCTGAGACGCGTATCTAATTATCTGGCATGTGGTACTGTGTGCAGATGCATGTATCTAATCCTCCAAAGTGTGGTACTGTGTTCAGAAACATATATCTAATCCTCCCCTGTGTGGTATTGTGTGAAGAGGCGCGTATCTAATCCTACGGCGTGTGGAACTGTGTGTAGACGCGCGTGTCTAATCCTCCCCCGTATGATACTGTGTGCTGAGACGCGTATCTAATTCTCTGGCTTGTGGTACTGTGTGCAGAGGCATGCATCTAATCCTCCAAAGTATGGTACTGTGTTCACACACACGTATCTAATCCTCCCCTGTGTGGTATTGTGTGAAGAGGCGCGTATCTAATCCTTTGGCGTGTGGAACTATGTGTAGACACGTGTATCTAATCCTACTGCATGTGGTACTGTGTGCAGACAGGTGTATCTAATCCCTGGTGTGAGGTACTGTGTGCAGATGCGCGTATCTAATCCTCCCCCGTGTGGTACCGTGTGCTGAGACGCGTATCTAATTATCTGGCATGTGGTACTGTGTGCAGATGCATGTATCTAATCCTCCAAAGTGTGGTACTGTGTTCAGAAACATATATCTAATCCTCCCCTGTGTGGTATTGTGTGAAGAGGCGCGTATCTAATCCTTCGGCGTGTGGAACTATGTGTAGACACGCGTATCTAATCCTACTGCATGTGGTACTGTGTGCAGACACGTGTATCTAATCCTATGGCGTGTACAACTGTGTGCAGACGCGCGTATCTAATCCTCTGGAGTGTGGAACTGTATGTAGATGCGTGTATCTAATCCTACGGCATGTGGTACTCTGTGCAGACATGTATATCTAATCCTATGGCGTGTACAAATGTGTGCAGATGCGCGTATCTAATCCTCTGGAGTGTGGAACTGTGTGTAGATGCGCGTATCTAATCCTACGGCAAGTGGTACTGTGTGCAGACACGCGTATCTAATCCTACGACATGTGGTACTGTGTGCAGACGCGTGTATCTAATCCTATGGCGTGTACAACTGTGTGAAGACACGTGTATCTATTCCTCCCCTGTGTGGTATTATGTGAAGAGGCGCGTATCTAATCCTATGGCGTGTGGAACTGTATGTAGATGCGCGTATCCAATCCCCCGGCATGTGGTACTGTGTGCAGATGCGCGTATCTAATCCTCCCCCGTGTGGTACTGTGTGCAGACGCGCGTATCTAATACTCCCCCGTGTGATACTGTGTGCTGAGACGTGTATCTAATTCTCTGGAGTGTGGAACTGTATGTAGACACGTGTAACTAATCAGAGGCATGTATGTAATCCTCCAAAGTGTGGTGCTGTGTGCACGCACACGTATCTAGTCCTCCCTTGTGTGGTATTGTGTGAAGAGGCGCGTATCTAATCCTTCGGCGTGTGGAACTATGTGTAGATGTGCGTATCTAATCTTACTGCATGTGGTACTGTGTGCAGACACGTGTATCTAATCCTATGGCGTGTACAACTGTGTGCAGATGCGCATATCTAATCCTCTGGAGTGTGGAACTATGTGTAGACGTGTGTATCTAATCCTACGGCATGTGGTACTCTGTGCAGACGCGTGCATCTAATCCTCTGGAGTGTGGAACTGTGTGTATACGCCTGTATCTAATCCTTCGGCATGTGGTACTGTGTGCAGATGCGCGTATCTAATCCTCCCCCGTGTGGTACTGTGTGCAGACGCGCGTATCTAATACTCCCCCGTGTGATACTGTGTGCTGAGACGTGTATCTAATTCTCTGGAGTGTGGAACTGTATGTAGACACGTGTAACTAATCAGAGGCATGTATGTAATCCTCCAAAGTGTGGTACTGTGTGCACGCACACGTATCTAGTCCTCCCTTGTGTGGTATTGTGTGAAGAGGCGCGTATCTAATCCTTCGGCGTGTGGAACTATGTGTAGATGCGCGTATCTAATCTTACTGCATGTGGTACTGTGTGCAGACACGTGTATCTAATCCTATGGCGTGTACAACTGTGTGCAGATGCGCATATCTAATCCTCTGGAGTGTGGAACTATGTGTAGACGTGTGTATCTAATCCTACGGCATGTGGTACTCTGTGCAGACGCGTGCATCTAATCCTCTGGAGTGTGGAACTGTGTGTAGACGCCTGTATCTAATCCTTCGGCACGTGGAACCGTGTGCAGACGCACGTATCAAATTCTTCAGTGTGTGGAACTGTGTGCAGAAGTGCGTATTTAATCCCCTGGTTTGTGGGACTGTGTGCAGACGTGTGTATCTAATCCTCTGGCGTGTGATACTGTGTGCTTATCTGTGTATCTAATCCTCTGATGCGTGTATCTCAGTTTGGATATCAGTGTTGTATTGTGTATGTGGAGTGACCATGTGTATTGCAGTTGGAATATGAGTGAAAGTCTTGCAGGTTTGTATTGGCTAAGGGGGGGCACTGTGTTTGGAATGCTGTATCTCAGCAACGGTACGTCCGAGCGAGTTGGAGTCTCGTCTTAAACCTTCCCGGATATCTGAAATATCTCTGTACCAAATTTGGTGAAGATCGGTCCAGTCGTTTGGTTCGCATTAGAGAACAGACGGACAGACGGACAGACAGACAGACAAGAATTCATTTTTATAAGATAGAGAGAGAGAGATAGATGGATAGATAATACAGTCCTATGAAAAAGTTTGGGCACCCCTATTAATCTTAATCATTTTTAGTTCTAAATATTTTGGTATTTGCAACAGCCATTTCAGTTTGATATATCTAATAACTGATGGACACAGTAATATTTCAGGATTGAAATGAGGTTTATTGTACTAACAGAAAATGTGCAATATGCATTAAACCAAAATTTGACCGGTGCAAAAGTATGGGCACCTCAACAGAAAAGTGACATTAATATTTAGTAGATCCTCCTTTTGCAAAGATAACAGCCTCTAGTCGCTTCCTGTAGCTTTTAATCAGTTCCTGGATCCTGGATAAAGGTATTTTGGACAAACAATTCAAGTTCAGTTAAGTTAGATGGTCGCCGAGCATGGACAGCCCGCTTCAAATCATCCCACAGATGTTCAATGATATTCAGGTCTGGGGACTGGGATGGCCATTCCAGAACATTGTAATTGTTCCTCTGCATGAATGCCTGAGTCGATATGGAGCGGTGTTTTGGATCATTGTCTTGCTGAAATATCCATCCCCGGCGTAACTTCAACTTCGTCACTGATTCTTGAACATTATTCTCAAGAATCTGCTGATACTGAGTGGAATCCATGCGACTCTCAACTTTAACAAGATTCCCGATGCCGGCATTGGCCACACAGCCCCAAAGCATGATGGAACCTCCACCAAATTTTACAGTGGGTAGCATGTGTTTTTCTTGGAATGCTGTTTCTTTTTGGACGCCATGCATAACGCCTTTTTTTATAACCAAACAACTCAATCTTTGTTTCCAAAATGAAGCTGCCTTGTCCAAATGTGCTTTTTCATACCTCAGGCAACTCTATTTGTGGCGTACGTGCAGAAACGGCTTCTTTCTCATCCCTCTCCCATACAGCTTCTATTTGTGCAAAGTGCGCTGTATAGTTGACCGATGCACAGTGACACCATCTGCAGCAAGATGATGCTGCAGCTCTTTGGAGGTGGTCTGTGGATTGTCCTTGACTGTTCTCACCATTCTTCTTCTCTGCCTTTCTGATATTTTTCTTGGCCTGCCACTTCTGGGCTTAACAAGAACTGTCCCTGTGGTCTTCCATTTCCTTACTATGTTCCTCACAGTGGAAACTGACAGGTTAAATCTCTGAGACAGCTTTTTGTATCCTTCCGCTGAACAACTATGTTGAACAATCTTTGTTTTCAGATCATTTGAGAGTTGTTTTGAGTAGCCCATGATGCCACTCTTCAGAGGAGATTCAAATAGGAGATCAACTTGCAATTGGCCACCTTAAATACCTTTTCTTATGATTGGATACATCTGGCTATGAAGTTCAAAGCTCACTGAGGTTACAAAACCAATTTTGTGCTTCAGTAAGTCAGTAAAAAGTAGTTAGGGGAATTCAAATCAATAAAATGATAAGGGTGCCCATACTTTTGCACCGGTCAAATTTTGGTTTAATGCATATTGCACATTTTCTGTTAGTACAATAAACCTCATTTCAATCCTGAAATATTACTGTGTCCATCAGTTATTAGATATATCAAACTGAAATGGCTGTTGCAAACACCAAAATATTTAGAACAAAAAATGATTAAGATTAATAGGGGTGCCCAAACTTTTTCATAGGACTGTATATCTGTCTAGACACACACATACACACAAGTGAGAACGTAATGGACATCGTTGACCAGCGTGCTGTTCCAAGTAATAAAATGGAAAAAAGAGGGTAGCTGTTGGGGAGCATTTATTTAAATAAAAAAAACTTCCTCCAATTATTACCCTGATACCCACCGTCTCCAGGAGTGCCGGGAAGAGCTGGGTTTGGTCCAGTAACTGACCATCTATTGATGACCAGGTACTGAGGTGGCTGCAGGCTGTTGTTATTAGGCTGGGAAAGACCAAAAACCATGGACTTTCCTACCCTGGTAATGCCAGGCTGCTGCTGCTGCTTTATCAGAGCTGGCTGGTTATGGAAAATAGGGGGGACCCCAGGTCTTTTAATTATAAAAAAAAAAAGTATATATATATTTTTTTATTTTAAATTGCTAGTAAAGAACAGTGTATAGTATATTTGTAATTTTCATATAAAAATGGATAAAACAAAAAAGATGGATTCTGCCAGAAAATTATTTTTCTTAAAACTTAAGTTTGTTAATAAACTTTTAAAAATTAACATTTTTTTTTTTTATCATTAAGAATTTTTATTGAAAAAAATGTTATGTGCAAAACATAAATAATATATATACATATATATTTTTTAAACACACTGGGGAGTCAACAACTGAAGGGGTGACACAGCCGTCACAAGTTGTAAGTACACAAAATCGATTTGACTTGGGGCATTGTGCTTGTCTAATTCTATATATGTTGTCTAGTATTATTGGGAGTCAATAATTATGTATTTACATGTCCTTTTTTTTTGTTTTTTTAATTGTTTCTTGTGTTAAGTTTTAAAATAGGTGATTTAATTTTTGAAATGCGCAAGTCTTATTAAAGTAACAAAATAATTTTATTTTTTTTTAGCCTGCATCCCAAGCAACTCGGGGTCAGGGTCGTTCATCACGTGGTCCTCAGGGGAGGAGAAGACTGTATAATTAACAAAATTATATGAATTTTAAGACTGTCTGGAAAATCATGCACCAAATTTGAACTATGAGTAGGGTTAGTGATTTGATTACTTATTCAAGTAACATGTCTGATTATTAATTATTTTTTTTTTAATTTTAATTACAGGAGTTGGACTCCAACTCCTTGCCAGTTTGGATCAGGAGCAGTTTATAACCACCATTGACAGTGAGCTCCTGATCCAGCTGGTGGAGGAACAACTCACCCTCTGGGACCATGCGAACCACCCGTACAAGGACCACGTGGCGTACACTAGGATGTGGGAGGAAATTACAGCCCACGTCATCTCTTCCTGGGGGGAATTTACGCCTGAACAGAAGGCAACGGCTGGTGAGTATTTAAAAAGAGTGCTATGAAGCTTATGTGATCTACAATTTCATGATTTTCCTCTTAAACTATTTAACAAATTGCTGCCCAAGTCTAGCACTGGTTCTTGAAGTAAAAGATGAGGAAAGACATCTACCTCCTTTGTGTTGTTTTCCACCCTGGGCTATGGGAGAGTAAGTATTTACACTGCGTACCTTATAGACTGCGTGGTTCAATACCATAACATAATTACCCCTTCCTTAATAATAAATAAAGACCAAGACAACAGGATTACCTTTTGTGTGGGTAAACGTCGGCCACAACTTGTTTATTAATATTTATGAAAACCGTAATTATGAAAAACAGCAGTTACATTGGTAACCATTGCCATGGCAACAATGTAATACATTAACATAAACAAACAATATCATATCTTATAGGATAACCCAGGCCCCATCCAGCAGGGGGCAGACGATTCCCCGTCTACCCTACTTCCTGTGAAGCACCGCCACAGAGGAGCCCGAGGGCATTACACTGGGCACCGACCCCCACCCAAAATGAAAAGCACTTGTTCAATTCCATCCTGAATACCGGATAGAAATATGTCCAGACCTATGTCGTTCAAATGAACGCCATCCGGCCTGAGCAATCTGCTATTGTCGCCCTCCAACTGCCGGTGATGGAAGACCACACCACCTCGGGACCTAACAAAACAGGCCATACTGCGTTCCACAGTCTCCGCATCCCTTGCCCTGTGTCACCTGGACCTAGGTATTATCTCCGACCACACTAAAATCATTTCAGGGAAAAATCCAGGGATATGTTCCAGATCTGACCGCATAACGGCCAATTGCTCCGGACGAAACAGGGGTCATTACCCCCCCGCATGTATAACAAGTATAACCGGACCCTCCGCATGACAACTGAGATCTACCACTTCAGACAGGATCTGAGACCATCGCAGGCCGCGCACACCCCGCCAATAAACCTGAATGTGATGAAAACCCAGACTGCTGCTCCCCGGTCTGCCCTCAAGGCCGCCCAGTAAACATAGGAATGTCCCAACACAAAAACCACAGGATCCCGTCGGTCTGGAAGAGAGGAAAACAAACAAATTACAGAACCAACTCAGGCCTAATATAGCAAGCATAACAACCAGATTTCCATCTACTGATCCGCATCACATCCACCTCCGATAAACCCGCATGCGCCGCCTCCGTAGCCGCCCCTATACGAAAACAGTGTGTCCCAAACTCCGCAACAGGCAGACCAATGAAAACCAAACCCCTCCTCAACAGAGACTCAAATTGAAAACGCGAGAAAGGGGAACTATCGGGGCGGGCCAGGAAAGTCACCGCAGCAGGTCTAATTGCCAAAAATTCAGAAACCAAGTGAACCGGGCAAACAGGACCTGGGACCACAACTGATCAGTCTTGGACCCACACCCTAATAGAATCCCCGGACAACAGTACATCCCCGTCTAAAAGCCCACCCACTCTAGCCCGTGACGGCGATACAAGCTCGCCAACCCGCAAAGCACCGAAAAAGGCCAGGCAACAAGCCGTGGCAAACAAAATTGACTCAAAAGGGGACTTACAAAACAAGGAGGAGGACGCCACCAACCTGGTCAGGGCGGCATAAGTAATGGGACGCCTACGATCTTTGCTAACTGACTCCCTCCGCCACCCCTTAAGGGCCTGACGAACACAAAAAGAGCTAGTTACATCCTCCAAACCCGCTAGCTTTAAGAAAAACCAAATCCCTGCCATGCGATGCTGAGCGACGCCAGCCGAAACCCCTGAGTTACGGAGGCTCAAAAGATAATCAATAGTAACTTGCAAGAGAAAACTACTGTCCCCCCAATGAAAATCTCCCACAACCAAGGAACACCATTCACGCCAAGCCTTACCATATACTTTCCAGGTCAGCAGGACGACGGAAGCTTGATAAAGAGGCATCAGACGGTCCCCACCAAATCCCACAAGTGGGGTGGGCAAGGAGCACCCTCCAAGGTAGCCCCCGGCAGAAACTCCTGGAACTCCTGCCAATGAAAACGCGACAAGGCATCAGCAACACCATTTTCGACACCTGGAATGTGATGAGCCCGGAACCAAATATTAAACTCCAGGCACTTCAGAACCAGATGCTGAAGCAAAGCTAATAAGGGAAGAGGAAGTCAAACGATTAATACAACGGACAGATTATCAGACCAAAAACGGACACGGCGGTCTTATAGCTGTGGGCCCCACACTTCAATAGCCATGACGATGTGAAAAAGTTCGAGAAGCAGAAGATTACAACACAAACCCGCATCGCACCAACTGACCGGCCACGGTTCGGCGCACCACTGAGTACCCAGGACAGCCCCAAAACCCACGCTCCCAGCCGCGTCAGTAAATAGGGAAACGTCAAAATTCGACACTTCCTCCGCCTGCCAACAAGTCCTGCCGTTATAATCCCACAAAAAAGACAACCAAATAGCAAGTTCCGCTTTCAGGGGCTTAGTAACGCAGATCCTGTGGGAGGGTACTGAAAAACCCCGAGAGGCTAGCGATAAACTCCGTGAAAAAAAACCCTCTCCATGGGCATAACCCTACAAGCGAAAACTAAAAGACCTAGCAACGACTGAATCTGCCGCAACGTGACCTTTCACACAGCCAGAAAACCCAGGATCATGTCTTTTAGCTTGTCCAATTTCTCCTCCAGCAAGCGGAAGACCATGTCAACGGTATCGAACTCAATACCCAGGAAGGACAAGCGCGTACATGGGCCCTCGGTCTTTTCGGCCGACAAGGGAACCCCAAAACGTTCCATGAGAGAACGGAAAGTGTCGAGGAGGTGCTCGCAGAGCCCACCGCCCAGAGGAGCCACAAAAAGGAAATCGTCCAGGTAATGGGTTACAGAGGAAGACCCGGACTCGACACAAACCGTCCACTGAAGGAAAGTGCTGAACATTTTGAAGTAATGACACGAAATAGAACAGCCCATCGGTAAGCAAATATCATAGAAAGTATACACAACTAAATATAGGGCAAAAATTGGCAAAGCAATATAAATAGAACACTATGCTAAAAAAGCGCACTGCCACAGAAAATGTTTAGCAAAAAATATATAAAGCTTTATTTAAATACATTTTAAAACATATATAAGACAGAAATAATGAATGGGGTGATACAACCAAACAGAACAATGAAGGCCCAAGATGGAATACTAATGGTTGATGATGAATAAATGACACTTACATTACATATATATAAGGATATGTGAAACATCCATAGTTTCTAAAGTGCATATATAACATATAGTTTTTTAAGGTGCAAATATTCTGTGAAATAACATGATACCAAGTGGTAAATTACCTATGGGTGGACCTTCATGTAGTGAACGCGCCCCGACGCGCGTTTCGCCACTACCGTGGCTTCGTCAGGGGGAAAAAAAAAAAAAGATGATGTGGCCTTGAGGTTTGTATGGAGAATATATAGGGTCATACTTAATGAGCAAATTGAAGCAGCTGATAGTATTGGAAAAAGCTGGTGAAGACATGTGAAGTGTTGTAGCTAAGTTTACTGAAACACAGGCCTGGGTTGTTGTATCAAGCATATATGTATACAAATACTAAAAAAACGCTAAATGTGAATAGGTACGAAGAATCGAAGTGCACATATGGCAATAATAAAGTGATGTAGCTAAGATTACTGAAACACAGGCCTATATTATTGTGTTTCAAGCATATATGTATATATACATATAGTACTAGAGAAAATGCTAAGTGTGAATAGGTGCAAAGAATCAAAGTGCACGCTTTACTTTGTGACTTTTTGCTCCCAGTTATAGTATAATTGTTCTATGTGCATCTTGATCCTTTGTACTTATTCACATCTAGTTTTTTCTGGTATGTGTGTGTGTGTATATATGCATATATATGTGCTTGATATACGACAATACAGGCTTATGTTTCAGTAAGTTCAGCTACATCACTTTATTGTTTTTTGTACCTATTCACACTTGGCGTTTTTTCTAGTACTGTATGTGTGTGTATATGTATATGTGTATGTGTGTGTATATATATGTGTATATGTATGTATATATATATATATATATATATATATATATATATATATATATGTGTGCTTGAGACACGATAATATAGGACTGTGTTCCAGTAAGCTTAGCTACATCACTTTATTATAGCTCTGTGCACCTTGACTCTTTGTACCTATTCACACTTAGTGTTTTTCTAGTACTTGTATACATATATACCTGAGATACAACAATCCAGGCTTATGTTTCAGCAAGCTCAGCTACATCACTTTATCATTACTCTATGTGCACTTTGATTCTTTGCACCTATTCACACTTAGCATTTTCTCTAGTACTATATGTATATATACATATATGCTTGAAACACAATAATATAGGCCTGTGTTTCAGTAATCTTAGCTACATCACTTTATTATTGCCATATGTGCACTTCGATTCTTCGTACCTATTCACATTTAGCGTTTTTTTAGTATTTGTATACATATATGCTTGATACAACAACCCAGGCCTGTGTTTCAGTAAACTTAGCTACAACACTTCACATGTCTTCACCAGCTTTTTCCAATACTATCAGCTGCTTCAATTTGCTCATTAAGTATGACCCTATATATTCTCCATACAAACCTCAAGGCCACATCATCTTTTTTTTTCCCCCTGACGAAGCCACGGTAGTGGCAAAACGCGTGTCGGGGCACGTTCACTACATGAAGGTCCACCCATAGGTAATTTACCACTTGGTATCATGTTATTTCACAGAATATTTGCACCTTAAAAAACTATATGTTATATATGCACTTTAGAAACTATGGATGTTTCACATATCCTTATATATATGTAATGTAAGTGTCATTTATTCATCATCAACCATTAGTATTCCATCTTGGGCCTTCATTGTTCTGTTTGGTTGTATCACCCCATTCATTATTTCTGTCTTATATATGTTTTAAAATGTATTTAAATAAAGCTTTATATTTTTTGCTAAACATTTTCTGTGGCAAATATCATAGAAATACTTCCCGTCCACAACGCAACCCAGCAAATGATGGCAGAGGAATAGGGCAGGACGGCGCTCACAGGTCCAATAGATTTTATTAATAAGAAGAATTGCACTGATGCAATAGCAAATGATGGCAGTCTGGGTGAACAGGTAATAGGCAGAAAGCCGACTCAATATCAGACTTCACCATGAGGGCACCCCGACCAGCGCAGCAAACTAAATCCACCGCGCGGTCGAAGGACACGTAAGAAACTGAGGACTCTTCTTTGGGAATGCCATCATTAACTGAATCGCCTTTGGGGAAGGAAAGATGTTGTATGAGCCTGTACTTACCAGGTTCCTTTTTGGGGACAACCCCCAAAGGGGAAACTCTCAAGTTCCTAAAAGGAGGAGACTCAAAAGGCCCTTCCATACGACCTAAAACCACCTCCTTAAAAACTTTTTCCCTAAGGACTTCCGGGTTATCCCTAGCGGACTTCAGGTTGCTAGACATGACAGGGAATTTGGATGAACAAAATGGAATGGAAAAACCGAAACGTAGATGCGAGGCGATCCCCGCACGGCCACCGCACTCGAGAATGGAGCCCCAGGCGCGGTGGCCGGGGACTGAAAGGGCACAGCAGATCTCTGCGCCATCAGTCGAATCCAAACATCCGTTGCCTGAACGGCCCAACCCAAACTGGGCTGCAGGGACAAGCGACACCGGAAGTCTTCATCATAACGCCACCAGGCGCTACCACCATGAGACTTGTAGGCACAATAAATAGAATCCATATATATAAAAAGCTCAGCGCAGCGTTCAGGGTGTCGCTGTCCCATAATACAGCCCAGCACATGAAAAGCCTGAATCCAGTTATTTATCGTTTTGGCTACACGAGAGCGTCTATCTACAAAATGATCAGTAACTACCTGCCTCTTCTTATCAACCATATGCTGATCGACAGGCAGGAGAGACCAAATATCAATATACTGGTTGTTATAAATCAAACCGCAGAAAAAGGAATCCTTATACAGACTGGCAGCAGGAGGGGACTCACACATCCCTTGACCCTGCTCACATTGAGAAACCAAGGCCTTTAAGGCCAGAAGCAAATCACCCTTCCCCCCAAGCCCCGGCAACAGCAGACTCACCACTCGGAGGCACAGCAGGAGGTTCGACTGGCGCAACCGGACGTGGTGCCGTGCTGGCCCCACGTGAAGACCGCTCCAGCGGTAAAGCAGGTCCCTGCCTCTTCCTGTGACGACGAGCTGTCCTAACCAACTCGCGGGGGCTCGAGGAAACATCACTGGATGAAGAAGGGGACCGACGTCTCAGACGGCTGCTGCTCTTAGGGGATCTAGATCGCTTGCGACCGCTGCTCCGTTTCTTTGCCACACGCCTACAGCGGCTGCGCCGGGAACGGTCAGGGGACGAGCTGGAAATGTCAGAGGATAAGGAAGATCTATCCCTTCTGCGGGACCTGCGCACTGGAGGACCAGCCACAGGGAGGCGCTCCCACAGCTGCTGTGAGGCTAGGGCGGGCACAGAAGGAGAAGGCTGAGGGGAGACAGGCCTGCACCGCACGGGTATCACCAGTTACAGGCCCCGCAGCGACAACAGGCCTGCTATCCCGTGGGGGGGGGTCGGAATCACATCCTGGGTGTCCGGGCGGGTCAGTGAGGGAGCTGGCTGGGCAGGCACGGACTCTCTAGAGCCCATAATGGCGGAGGGTGGCATGGATGTGGAGGAGTGGAGTCCCAAAATGGCCGCCGCTACCGTCGGGCCGGAAGGGTCGTGGTCAACAAACGCACCTCCTGCGAGGGGGGTAGACACTAGGGCTCAGGCGCTCCGGAGGCCTGGAGTGCCTGGCCGTCCGACGCTGAGCAGCGGTGCTCGTCGCCGCTAAAGGGGCTGAGTCTTCCCTTGCGCCGGCAACCAGCCGGGCAAGGAAAGATTCCCCTTCAGTCCTAAAGCCCTCCCAAAGGGCTTCCAGCAGACTGCCTTCATCATGCCTACCTCGGGCCGCCATGGGTGCAGGACGAGCCACACAGCAGCAGAGGGGGAGCCGGAGGCAGAGCACACCACAGGACAGACATAGAGAGACGACCACAGAAGGGGGGCAGCACACAGGTGAGTACACATAACACCCACCACACAGTCTAAGCATTGCTCCTGCCGTCCGCATCCCATCAGCCAAAACTATTTATTATTATTTATTTATATAGCACCATTAATTCCATGGTGCCTTACATTTGGGGGTTACATACAATACACAAAATATACAGGTAGATATAATACTAACAGTGACCGACTGGCACAGTGGGGTAGAGGGCCCTGCCCACGAGGGCTTACAATCTGTGAGGGAAGGGGGGTAGAGACAGAAGGAGAGGGGGAGACTGTACAGATGGCAGTGTGGTATGTAATAGATTGTTACATTTTGTGCCATTGTACCTCTATATATTAAACAGCATGTTAAGCTTCAGCAAGCTACATTCCCCCTCACATCTTTAAACTCTTCTAAACAAATTTTTAAGTAAACTTCTGAGTACATTTAATCATAACTGAGAAACCCCACAACACTCCGATACTATCTGTCTAAATATTTGTTGTGGATCTAAGATAAAAGATTTTACTATTTCTCAGTGCAGAGGGGACAGTAAAGCTTTTTTCTTGACACTAGTTTGTCGTCTCTCTTTAGGTTGACACACATGAAGTGAACCCATGATTTACACTTCGAACACTCCACCATACGGCCATCTGCTGTATAAATGTGGCAAATGCAGTAAGTTGTAAGAGTGAGTGGTTTTTGGAAGATTTTCTTAGACCGCTTAATTTCATGAGGAAATATTTCTAAATGTCCCTTATCTAGGCCCGACAGCAGATGACGGCACATGTCAGATTGGACAAACTGGACAGTCTTTAAATCCAGACCTTCTGCTAGAGTAATTGCATTTGCTATTGATAAAAGGCCACAGTCATTTGGGCCTTTTTGTTTTTGGCAGCATATAAACTTGACTATAAGTGTCTGATTTGCACCTTCAAAAAGATGTTTGTACAGTTTTATAAGTTGTTTTTTAAGTGTGTCAGAAATAGAAGAAAAACGCATAGAGTCAAAACCAGTCACTGTATTATTAATATATCCAGACACTACCCAATGTGCGCCAACTTGGTGGACCTGGATGATCCGGCTGTCAGTTACAGTTGGATTGTTAGAATGGGCCAAGTGGACAGTGTCAATCAATCCGGAAATAGAAGGGTTCTCTTTCTTAATAAAGTGCTGGAAAACATTAATGACATTATCATCCAGCCACTCATTGCCATCAATTAAAGCTCAATCTTTAAACTTGAGCTTGATATGATCTAATGTCTGCCGCTCCTGCTCAAGGTCTTCTCCTGGCAATACCGGTGTGCTTTCCTGTTCTTCTAAATCAGTTGTTTCCCATACATCAACTTCTGCAGTCCGGCTCTGTATCCCACTCTTTGAGCATCCGTTTGTTTAGGTTTGCCATATTTTTTTTCAGGAAGTTCTTGTATAGCTTTTGAAACGGTCATTTTTGGTGAAGGTAGTGGAGCTAAGCCACCATCTTGTGGAATTTGTTCCCTGACTAATATATTCAAGTTAGTGATTTTGATTATCAAGTTCTGAAGAAAATCTTCTTTATCTAAAAGATAAGCAGAGTCTATTAATCTTTCTAAGCCTTTGATGCACTGATGAGTCAAGTTGGTGAGGCGATACCTCCTACGAGGAGGTAGTTCTTGGATGGTTGGAATAGTCTGATCTTGGGCAATACTCCCTTGCTGCCTAATCTCATCTTTTTGGGAACCTTGGTCAACCTTTGTTTTCTTTGAGTCTTTGAAACATTCAGTGTCAAGGGAAAAAATTGGGTTTCGGGAATGTGTTGGCTTGAGATTGTCCCACCTCCATTTTTCCACACGAAAAACTAAACACATGTTTACAGGGTAGCAAAAGATTTTCCCGTCACCCCATGTGCATGTCGGTCCCTGCTTTCCCTCTCTGACGCACTTTTCACTTCAAAAAGGCCTTTACCCGAGCCGATGCATTTTATATGGGATGAATCAAGGCCACTTTAGTATCTTACTATCACGTGATGTGAACTGATCAGAAATGGCGGATCTTCTACATTATATTACCTATAATATTCTGAGCTTCTCAAATTCATCTGCACATATCTGTGAATATAACATCTTAAAATTAGAATACACTTACACCATTCATATTTGACATTTTCAGAAGTCTTTTTGCCCTTTTTTGTTTAAAAAAAACCATTACATTTTTTTCAAATATTTAGCTAAATGGCCCAGATTGCTTTTATTAAAGTCTTAGAAAAACTGAATTTAAACTGGAAAAAAAAATTACAATTTCAAGTACACGTGACCGTTTCTTGAAAAGAGAAAAAAAAAATCATGATGAATATCATCTTGCCGTGTCTCCAAAATAAACTACCAATTTTGCCATAAATTCACTTGAGTTAATAAGGCTGCTTTCACACCATGTTTTGGTAACTCAGGCAGACATTCAGTTTTTAATAAAGACAAAAAACAAAACAAAAAAAGAAACATTTTGAAGTCTGTAATGGAGCTCAGCCAAAAATGTATTCAGTTCATCAGTTTTCATTGATTAGATATTTGTGCCAAGTATATTATTGTAAACCTAAAAAAAAAAAAAAAGGGAGGCACATCATAATAATAATAATAATATATTTTATTTATATAGCGCCAACATATTCCGCAGCGCTGTACAATTTGTAGGGTTGAAAGACAGACAGATACATAACAAAGAACGTCATTTCACACAATGGGACTGAGGGCCCTGCTCGCAAGAGCTTACAATCTATGAGGTAGAGGGGGTGACACAAGAGGTAGCAGGGGCGGCATTGCTTATACAGAGGTCAGACAATGTTGTAATAGAGGTGACTGTCATTACACAAACATAAAACTGTATGAGCCGTCACCAGTCGTGTCCTGTAACATGTGAATGGAGCTTGAACAGATAAAGTTAGCCTGAATAGACATCATATCATGTAGGGTAATGTGGGAGCAGGGACAGAGGAGGGTTAGACAGTGGCGGATCCAGGGTTTGCGGGGCCCTGGGCAATTGACTTTGGCGGGGCCCTACGCGCATCGCGCCGCAGCAAATTAGGCCCCGCCCACTTTTATGTTGACTCCGCCCATTCTCATTCATTTTTCATGTGATTCCACACAGTATAATCCTCCAACAGTCACCCATAAATTATATGTCCCCCCCTCCATCTCTCCCCATTTTCATATACACCCTTCATCTACCCCTAGTTTCATGTCCCCCCTCTCTATCTCTGTCCCCAGTTTCATGCCATTCTCCCCCTTTATCTGCCCACAGTTTCATGTCCCCCCCCGTCTCTGCCCCAGTGTCATGCCGTTCTCCCCCTTTCATCTGCCCCAGTGTCATGCTGTTCTCCCCCCTCTATCTGCCCCAGTGTCATGCTGTTCTCCCCCCCGCTATCTGCCCCAGTGTCATGCCGTTCTCCCTCCGTTCATCTGCCCCAGCGTCATACTGTTCTCACACACACTCACCTTCCCTCGTTCCCCCGCAGCTCTCTCCCTCATACACATATTGTAGGCACGATGTGACATCATCACATCGCGACTACAAATGCCGGAGCTCAGCGTTAAAACAGGAGCTGAGCTGTGACACCTCCTGCTTTAAATGCCTATGTATTCAGTCGGGACATGCTGACCCAGGGCCGGCTCCAGGTTTTTATGGGCCCTTGGGCGACAGAGCCTCAGTGGGTCCCCTTGTAAAGGAGGCGGGGGAGTTGAGACACTGTGCGTCGCAGATGAAGCGAGTGACGTCATGCAGGAGTGTGGCGTCACCAACGCCATACCTCCTAGAGTAGAAAGAGGGGTAAAATGTGCGGCGCGCTCTGCGTGCCGCGACAAATTTGGCTCCACCCACTTTTATGTTGATTCCACCCATTCTCATTCATTTATCATGTGCTCCCACACAGTATGATCCTCCTACAGTCACCTGTAAATTATATGCCCCCCCCTCCATCTCTCCCCCAGTTTCATATACACCCTTCCTCTGTCCCCAGTTTCATGTCCCCCCCCTCCATCTCTGTCCCCAGTTTCATCACGTTCTCACCCTTCATCTGCCCACAGTTTAATGTCCCCCATCTCTGCCCCAGTGTCATGCTGTTCCCCCCTCCCCTTCATTTGCCCCCCAGTTTCATTGGGCCCCCTCCATCTCTGTCCCCAGTTTCATGCCGTTCTCTCCCCACCCCCTTCATCTTCCCCAGTGTCATGCCGTTCCCCCCTCCCCTTCATTTGCCCCCCAATTTCATGGGCCCCCTTCATTATGTTCCACCTTAATATTTAATACAAAACAAACACTTACACTCACCTTCTATCACTCACCTTCCATCGTTCCCCCGACGCTCCTCTCTCCTCTCTCTCACTCCAGTCATATACGCGATTAAAGCAGGAGCTGTGACCTCAGCTCCTGCTTAGCTACGGCCTGGCTTGCGTGTGTAGGCGCGATGTGATGACGTCATCGCGCCTACACACGCAAGCCAGGCCGGAGCTTTAAAGCAGGAGCTGAGGTTACAGCTCCTGCTTTAATCGCGTACAGTGGTGTAACTAGGAATGGCGGGGCTCCGTGGCGAACTTTTGACATGGGGCCCCCCCCCTTCCTGACCGACACCGAAGATCTCGACCGACTACCCCCCCCCCCGCCGCATTCCTGCACGCTCAATTATGTCCCATATTGGCTCCTGCACATAGTATTATACCCCATTGTGGCCCCTGCACACAATATTACACCCCATTGTGGCCCCTGCACACGGGATTATGCCCGATAATGAACACCCACAAACAATTATTATACTCTGGGGTATTTTCAGACCCCAGAGTATAATAATCGGAGACCGAGGGGAGATACACACATAAAAAAAAAAGTTACTTACCTGTCTCCGGCTCCGCTGAAGTCTTTGGTGGTGTTGGCCATCTTTAATAACACACTGATGTCACATGACATTTCATACCCTTCCTCCATCTGCCCCCAGTTTCATGCACCCCTCATCTCTACCCACATTTTCATGTCCTCTCCTCCATCTCTGCCCCTAGGTTACTGTTGCTCCTCACCACACATATACACACACTCACACACACTTACACACACATATACACACACTCACACACACTTACACACACATATACACACACTCACACACACTTACACACAGACAGACACTCTCCATCCTGCATCTCCCTCCCCCTCCCCTTCATTACCTCGCAGCAGATCTCTCCTTCTCTTTCCAGGACTGTACGGGCTATAGACACGCCCACCCAGTCATGTGACGGATGACATCACACAAGGTCCTTTCAGCTTTCCCCCGCTCTTAGCACAGTTAAAACAGTTTGTCTGTGATAACAGCGGGGGTAGCAGAGGTAGCTGTCGCCGGGCCCCTTATGTCACGGTGACAGGCAAGTGCCGGGGGGCCCCCAGAGGCTCTGTGGGCCCCGGCACTTGCCCGACTGCCGAGCTGACCGGGTCCATTTTGTTAGGGCCGGGCCGCGGGGCGGTTGCCCGGCTCGCCCGGCCCTGGATCCGCCCCTGGGGTTAGATTTTGGGGATTCTAATTATAGTACGGAAGGGTTTACATTAGGAATTGTGATAGGCCTGTCTGATAAGATGTGTCTTTAGTTTGCGTTTGAAACTGTAGAAATTGGGAGTTAATCTGATTGTCCGGGGTAGAGCATTCCAGAGAAGTGGTGCAGCTCGGGAGAAGTCTTGTATACGAGCGTGGGAGGTTCTGATAATAGAGGATGTAAGTGTTAGGTCACTGAGTGAACGGAGAGCACGGGTTGGGCGGTAGACGGAGATGAGGGAGGAAATGTAGGGAGGTGCAGCATTATGGAGAGCCTTGTGGAGGAGGGGGATAACTTTATATTTTATTCTATAATGAATAGGCAGCCAATGTAGCGACTGGCACAGACCAGAGGCATCGCTGTAGTGTCTAGCCTGATAGATGAGCCTGGCCGCTGCATTCAGAATAGATTGTAAAGGGGAGAGTTTAGTGAGGGAAAGGCCGATTAGTAAGGAGTTACAGTAGTCAAGGCCAGAATGAATCAGAGAGACAATAAGTGTCTTTAGTGTATCTCTGGTAAGGAAAGGGTGTATTCTGGAAATGTTTTTGAGGTGGAGGTGACATGAACGTGCGAGTGATTCAATATGAGGGGTCCATCCATTACTGTCTGCTCACTTGCAAGTGGGATAAACACCACATAATTCCCCATGTTATTCTGATGGCCATAGGCTCAGCATATATACCTTCCCCGTCTTATATTCTGACGCTCCTATTGTATCAGCTTATACTAGTCATCTGCATTATTTCAGATATGTATATTCTGTATATTATAAAAAGCACCAACTAAGTATCAATGTATAAATAACACAAAAAAATTCTTTTGATTTTAAATCTAAATTTATTGTTACAAAAATGTTTTTAATTGTAAAAATTATTGGTATCAGGAAAACAAACACATAAAAACATTTAAAAACACACAACAAGAGTGGAGGTCGCACTGGACTGAGCAGCTCCAGCAGGTGTATAATCTGCTAGTGGTGTGGGGGATGAGAACAGCCACAATAAAGGTGTGTATAGAGAGGCCCAGTATTTTGTATATATAAATGTAAATAGGCTCCTATTGCCCACAATATCACAAGATTAGGGCACTTAATTGAAAAATATCTGTAGCATTGCAAAGATCATACCCCCATCACCACTATATAGTAAAAGCATATCAGGTAACAGAACCAATGTAAAGTTACACACACATGCCAATATTACATAAGCCAACCTACATAGGACAAAATGTGAAGCATATATATAAACCACTGCTCACCAGCTGCGACCTCCACTCTGAGCCCCGACGGACCGTTTCGCCCCTGCTTCTTCAGGGGGCCTGAATATATATATATATATATATATATATATATATATATATATATATATATGTATATGTATATTATAGCCTGCACGATGAAATGCCCAATCGGAATAGTTATCGGAGGCTTAATTGGCAGATATGTGGTGTTTTCCTTGTTGCGGGTGATTGGCGTTTGGCCACACATGCCTGTATAGCTGGAATACATCTATACTATGCAGTAAGACACAGGCGAAGCGGCTACGGGATAGTCTGAGAGCCGGCAGTAATTCTATGCATGTGTGGGGCAGGGTCTAATGCGGTGCCTTGATTGGAGCCAACTGGAGAGATAGGAGGAGCTTGGCCTTTAAAGGGATTCTACCATTAAAGCAACTTTTTTTCTAATTACTACGTCGGAATAGCCTTAAGAAAGGCTATTCGTCTCCTACCTTTAGATGTGGTCTCCATCGCACTGTTCCTTAGAAATACCGGTACTTACCGGTATGCTAATGAGGTCTTGGCAGCAATGGAGGCATCCTTCTTCTTCATCTGCCTCCTCCCATTGTCTGTCGTCTTCTTCCTTCGTCATGTCTGACGCCTGCGCAGTCAGAAACGCGTAGGAAAGTCATTTCTGACCCAAGTAAGGGGTTCATGAAGCACTGAGTCTTGTTGGTTTGGCGTTAGGCCAGTGACCTCAGGATAAGTGTTTTTGTGAAATCCCTGGTGTTAATCTTGGAGGTTAGTCATTACAATACTTACTTCCCCAGATTGAGCTATGACATGTCTTTTTGGTTAAGGGAGGTAGAGGCCAGTTTTCAGAGGGAACCTTGTTTAGTTCAAGGGTGATAGTGAATATACTCTGGGCTCTCTAATACTCCCTGATCTGGAGTCAATTACCTTACCCCTTATCTTGAGAAGTGTGGTTTAAGGCAAGTGCAGGATGGGAAGGAGACAGTGATTACCTTTGCCAGCCCGTCTTTGAAGGGAGCTGAGAGAAATGACCAGAATTACATTTCCTTCAAGCTGTTGTTCCTCTCCCTGGTGTGGGCTGTTATTGAGAAGTTCAAGGACTGTCTGGCAACTACTCCCTTTGAAGTCTACACAGACAACAACCCACGACCCGCTCTTGAGCAAAGATGAGCATCACATCTGGCCAACTACATCTTCATGGTCAAGTACAAGCCCGGCAAAGCCAACATTGGAACTGATGCCTTGTTCTGGCCACCAACAGAGACCAGACCTTGGGAGGATGCTGATGTGTGGGAAGAGATGGAGATGCCAGCCTTCTATGCCCCGTATGCCAAGCAAGCAGTTCACACCTTTAAAGGCCCATCCCCCTCTGCTACTCCTACACAGTCACTGGTGAAGTCAACTCCTGAGACAAAATTGTAGGTCCAATTGCAATCTGAAAGTAAAGTTCTGCATGAGATACAAGACTTTCTAAGCCAAGGGATGATGCCAACCGGACTCTGTGGAGTTCGTGCCAACCCAGAACTGTGTAAGCTGTGGAGGCAGAGGAGGAAGCTGTTCCTAAGAGGAGGATTTGTTTACAGACTATCCACTGATCCTGACTCTAACACCGTCCTTCATCAGATTATCGTACTTCGGTGCAATGTGGGCACAGTCTTGGAGGCCAACCGTGACAAGTATGGACACTTCGGGGTTCAGAAAACAGAGGCTACCATCATTGGTTCTACTGGGTTGATCTGAGGGAGGATGTCGATAAGTGGTGCAGAGAGTGTACTGCCTGTACCCTTACCAGAGGGGAGAAAGCTGACCAGAAGGCTCCACTACATCCCATTGAGAGTCATCACCCTGTGGAGATTGTGGCTCTGGACCACCTGAAGATAAAACCCAGCCACTCTGGATACACCTACGTCTTGACTATAATTGACCACTATACCAAGTTCACAGTGGCTGACCTCATACATGATCTATCAGCTAAGACAACTGCTAAGAACTTCTGGAAGCCTCTTTCCCTAAGGCTGTCCTGAGAAGATCCTCACAGACTGGGGTTCAGCCTTTAAGTATCAGCTATTCCTGGAACACTGCACCCTGTATGACTGCAAGAAGCTGCACATACTTACCACCCACAGGGCAATGGTCTTTGTGAGAAGATGAATCAGACTCTTCTTGGGCTTCTCAGGACTTTGTCACCCTCCAGCCGAGCAGATTGGCCATTGCAGTTACCTGAGCTACCAGTAGAACAACCAGAAGAAGCCGCAGTTGGTCCACAGGAATCACTTGAAGGTGTGTCTGCAGGTGGACCCTACACCCTGTGCTGTCTCCTTCACCTGAGGGTAGTTTGGATGAGGAGGTCCTCATTTCAGAGATAGGTCAAAGAAGTTCGTTAAGAATCACCCCTTAAATTTACTTAAAATAGTGTATATCATTGTCAGGGCTCCTGGGAACCTTCCATTACCTCTTTTAGGCCTCCTCACAGAGACAATGAGATGAGGCAGCCAGGGTCAGGCCTCAGCGGTGACATGGGCATCTTGATTGTCACGACAGTTGGCTTTCCCATGTTACAACTGATGGTCGGACGCTGCGAAGAGGCATAAAACAGTGTATTGCGCACCATATTATGTGAATCTATGGGATCATCGCACATGGTA
The DNA here is from genome assembly GCF_031893055.1 of Leptodactylus fuscus. Taxonomy (NCBI): domain Eukaryota; kingdom Metazoa; phylum Chordata; class Amphibia; order Anura; family Leptodactylidae; genus Leptodactylus; species Leptodactylus fuscus. The sequence continues at coordinate 26,973,752 of NC_134266.1, read as the reverse complement.
AGTCCAGAAATTGGAGGTTTTCTATTTCCTAGAAATGTATTTCTATGTTCATGTGCAAATACACACTTGTGTATTCTGTTACGATGCAATAGTCTAGTTTGATTAAACACAAACCCACTGTCCAGTATGCATATGGAGTAATGTTACAAAGGTTTGTTGTTATCCTATATTTCTATGCATAAGTTATGGAATATTGATCCTAATAATAAGAAGGGGATGTGTTTTCGTTGTTGGATATAACGCAGACAAGTGAGAACATAGTTCAAGTTAAATGTCTAGTGAGTAGAAAAATCAAAGTAATGTTAAAACAAAGTGATAATAGGAATATGATTTGTAAATGTTTGAGGGAAACAAAGGGAAATAGAGTTGTAGGTTTGTATTACTTGTCTCCATTTATGTAAAGGATATTTTCACCTGTTTTCAACATCACCTGTATGTGCAATCTGTTAATGAATTCAAACTGTGATTGGGAGGAAGTGAAAGAAGAGTATTTAAGGGAACTGAAATCACCATAATGGATGCCTTTTAAAAGGGACTCATTGTTCCGAAACGCGTTGGAGTTTTTTTAGGGTTTTTTTTGTTTAATTTGGTTTGTTTATTTGTTTAATGGATTTATATTAAAAGTTATATTTTATATTCGTCTTCGGAAGAGTAGCCGGTGTTTTTTTGGTATTTTGCAAATTGTATAAAAGAGGTAAGGGGAAATAAGAATGTATGAAATACCTCAGCCTCCATCTATTATACTCTGACTCATCTGACCTGAGTCTCCATTTATTCGGTTTTGTATAAAACCAAACATTTTTAAATATAAAGGCTGAACCCAGTTCACTACTTGTCAGGTCGCCCATCTCGGCTCCTCATAGAATTAAATGTAAAGACTGATATAGAGACTTGTATATATCTCCTGCTTCAGAGACTAATGTCACATGTGCTGCAGTCATAATAGTGCTATTAGTATTAGAAACACCGATAGGAGCTCATGTATGAAAGCTTATACAGCCATAGGTCAGACCGCCCAGCAAGACCCTGCACAGCAACTGGTGATAAACACTCAGGTACCTTTAACATTTTATTAATATAGGTCATCGATCAGCCCCTTTAATTGACTGTTTATAACTATTTTACATGGCGTTTATTATATGAGATATTTTGTTCCATCTCCATATATTTGGTGGTTGTAATAAATAATAAGTTCTGTATACGGGATTTTTATTTTTGCCAAATCCAACACGTTTATTTGTTATTTAGGCACAGCACAGGATGCTTTCTTCTGGCACTGGTCTATGGCTGGTGTGAGATGGCACAGGACTTCCAGTAGTCAGTGGCCGATACCATCAGGCACAGGACACTGCCTTCCAGAAGCCCATAGCCGGTAGGAGAAGCCACAAGACTAGAGATGAGCGAACACTAAAATGTTCGAGGTTCGAAATTCGATTCGAACAGCCGCTCAATGTTCGTGTGTTCGAATGGGTTTCGAACCCCATTATAGTCTATGGGGAACAGATACTCGTTAAGGGGGAAACCCAAATCCGTGTCTGGAGGGTCACCAAGTCCACTATGACACCCCAGGAAATGATGCCAACACCTCTGGAATGACACTGGGACAGCAGGGGAAGCATGTCTGGGGGCATCTAACACACCAAAGACCCTCTATTACCCCAACATCACAGCCTAACAACTACACACTTTACACACTCAATACCACCTCTCTGACAGTAGGAAAACACCTTGAAACATGTGTATTTGGCACTTGCAGTGAGGAGAGCTTGTCACCAGCAGTGAATTTGGCCCTTGTAGTAAGTTGAGGTTGGCACCAACATTTGTTTTGAAAATCAGGGTGGATTGAGCCTCTAACCAGCAGAGTTTGGGCAAATTCATGGTGGAGGGAGCCTCTAAACACCCCAGTTTGGGCAAATTCATGGTGGAGGGAGCCTCTAAAAACCCCAGTTTGGACCAATTCATGGTGGAGGGAGCCTCTAACCAGCCCAGTGTGGGCAAATTCATGGTGGAGGGAGCCTCTAAAAAACCCAGTTTGGACCAATTCATGGTGGAGGGAGCCTCTAACCAGCCCAGTTTGGGCAAATTCATGGTGGAGGGAGCCTCTAAAAAACCCAGTTTGGACCAATTCATGGTGGAGGGAGCCTCTAACCAGCCCAGTTTGGGCAAATTCATGGTGGAGGGAGCCTCTAAAAAAACCAGTTTGGACCAATTCATGGTGGAGGGAGCCTCTAACCAGCCCAGTTTGGGCAAATTCATGGTGGAGGGAGCCTCTAAACAGCCCAGTTTGGGCAAATTCATGGTGGAGGGAGCCTCTAAACAGCCCAGTTTGGGCAAATTCATGGTGGAGGGAGCCTCTAACCAGCCCAGTTTGGACCAATTAATGGTGGAGGGAGCCTCTAACCAGCCCAGTTTGGGCAAATTCATGGTGGAGGGAGCCTCTAAACAGCCCAGTTTGGACCAATTCATGGTGGAGGGAGCCTCTAAAAAACCCAGTTTGGACCAATTCATGGTGGAGGGAGCCTCTAAACATCCCAGTTTGGGCAAATTCATGTTGGAGGGAGCCTCTAACCAGCCCAGTTTGGACCAATTCATGGTGGAGGGAGCCTCTAACCAGCCCAGTTTGGGCAAATTCATGGTGGAGGGAGCCTCTAAACAGCCCAGTTTGGACCAATTCATGGTGGAGGGAGCCTCTAAAAAACCCAGTTTGGACCAATTCATGGTGGAGGGAGCCTCTAAACAGCCCAGTTTGGGCAAATTCATGGTGGAGGGAGCCTCTAACCAGCCCAGTTTGGACCAATTAATGGTGGAGGGAGCCTCTAAACAGCCAAGTTTTGGGAAATTCATGGTGGAGGGAGCCTCTAACCAGCCCAGTTTGGACCAATTCATGGTGGAGGGAGCCTCTAAACAGCCCAGTTTGGGCAAATTCATGGTGGAGGGAGCCTCTAAAAAACCCAGTTTGGACCAATTCATGGTGGAGGGAGCCTCTAACCAGCCCAGTTTGGACCAATTAATGGTGGAGGGAGCCTCTAAACAGCCAAGTTTGGACCAATTCATGGTGGAGGGAGCCTCTAAAAACCCCAGTTTGGACCAATTCATGGTGGAGGGAGCCTCTAACCAGCCCAGTTTGGGCAAATTCATGGTGGAGGGAGCCTCTAAACAGCCCAGTTTGGGCAAATTCATGGTGGAGGGAGCCTCTAACCAGCCCAGTTTGGACCAATTAATGGTGGAGGGAGCCACTAAACAGCCCAGTTTGGACCAATTCATGGTGGAGGGAGCCTCTAAAAACCCCAGTTTGGACCAATTCATGGTGGAGGGAGCCTCTAAAAAACCCAGTTTGGACCAATTCATGGTGGAGGGAGCCTCTAACCAGCCCAGTTTGGACCAATTAATGGTGGAGGGAGCCTCTAAACAGCCAAGTTTGGACCAATTCATGGTGGAGGGAGCCTCTAAAAACCCCAGTTTGGACCAATTCATGGTGGAGGGAGCCTCTAACCAGCCCAGTTTGGGCAAATTCATGGTGGAGGGAGCCTCTAAACAGCCCAGTTTGGGCAAATTCATGGTGGAGGGAGCCTCTAACCAGCCCAGTTTGGACCAATTAATGGTGGAGGGAGCCGCTAAACAGCCCAGTTTGGACCAATTCATGGTGGAGGGAGCCTCTAAAAACCCCAGTTTGGACCAATTCATGGTGGAGGGAGCCTCTAAAAAACCCAGTTTGGACCAATTCATGGTGGAGGGAGCCTCTAACCAGCCCAGTTTGGACCAATTAATGGTGGAGGGAGCCTCTAAACAGCCAAGTTTGGACCAATTCATGGTGGAGGGAGCCTCTAAAAACCCCAGTTTGGACCAATTCATGGTGGAGGGAGCCTCTAACCAGCCCAGTTTGGGCAAATTCATGGTGGAGGGAGCCTCTAAACAGCCCAGTTTGGGCAAATTCATGGTGGAGGGAGCCTCTAACCAGCCCAGTTTGGACCAATTAATGGTGGAGGGAGCCGCTAAACAGCCCAGTTTGGACCAATTCATGGTGGAGGGAGCCTCTAAAAAACCCAGTTTGGACCAATTCATGGTGGAGGGAGCCTCTAAACAGCCCAGTTTGGGCAAATTCATGGTGGAGGGAGCCTCTAACCAGCCCAGTTTGGACCAATTCATGGTGGAGGGAGCCTCTAACCAGCCCAGTTTGGGCAAATTCATGGTGGAGGGAGCCTCTAAACAGCCCAGTTTGGACCAATTCATGGTGGAGGGAGCCTCTAAAAAACCCAGTTTGGACCAATTCATGGTGGAGGGAGCCTCTAAACAGCCCAGTTTGGGCAAATTCATGGTGGAGGGAGCCTCTAACCAGCCCAGTTTGGACCAATTAATGGTGGAGGGAGCCTCTAAACAGCCAAGTTTTGGGAAATTCATGGTGGAGGGAGCCTCTAACCTGCCCAGTTTGGACCAATTCATGGTGGAGGGAGCCTCTAAACAGCCCAGTTTGGGCAAATTCATGGTGGAGGGAGCCTCTAAAAAACCCAGTTTGGACCAATTCATGGTGGAGGGAGCCTCTAACCAGCCCAGTTTGGACCAATTAATGGTGGAGGGAGCCTCTAAACAGCCAAGTTTGGACCAATTCATGGTGGAGGGAGCCTCTAAAAACCCCAGTTTGGACCAATTCATGGTGGAGGGAGCCTCTAACCAGCCCAGTTTGGGCAAATTCATGGTGGAGGGAGCCTCTAACCAGCCCAGTTTGGACCAATTAATGGTGGAGGGAGCCGCTAAACAGCCCAGTTTGGACCAATTCATGGTGGAGGGAGCCTCTAAAAACCCTAGTTTGGACCAATTCATGGTGGAGGGAGCCTCTAAACAGCCCAGTTTGGGCAAATTCATGGTGGAGGGAGCCTCTAACCAGCAGAGTTGGGGGAAATCAGGGTGGAGGGAGCCTCTAACCAGCAGAGTTGGGGGAAATCAGGGTGGAGGGAGCCTAGTATTAGCAGAATTGTGCAACGCTTATGGTGGATGAGTATGAGGATGCGGAGGAATTGGAGAGGTTGAGTACAGACATGGAGTTTCATGTTGGGGTGCTTTACACAGGTGGGCACAAAAATGACGGCTCTACCCAGCGGTGGTTCATTTTTATCAAAGTGAGCCGGTCGGCACTCTCAGCTGACAGACGGGTGCGCTTGTCAGTGATGATGCCACCGGCTGCACTGAACACCCTCTCAGATAGGACGCTGGCGGCAGGACAGGACAGCACCTCCAAGGCATATAGGGCAAGTTCAAGCCACAGGTCCAACTTCGACACCCAATACGTGTAGGGCGCAGAGGGATCGGAGAGGACAGGGCTGTGGTCGGAAAGGTATTCCCGCAACATGCGCCTATACTTCTCACGCCTGGTGACACTAGGACCCTCCGTGGCGGCACTTTGGCGAGGGGGTGCCATCAAGGTGTCCCAGACCTTAGACAGTGTGCCCCTCGTTTGTGTGGACCGGTGAGAACTTGGTTGCCTACTGGAGGAACTGCCCTCCCTGCCGCCAACGTCACATGCTGGAAACATCTCCATCATATTCTGCACCAATTGCCTGTGGCAAGCATTGATGCGATTGGCCCTCCCCTCTACCGGAATAAAAGACGAGATGTTGTTTTTATACCGGGGGTCAAGGATAGCAAAGATCCAGTACTGGTTGTCCTCCATGATTTTGACAATACGCTTGTCGGTTGTAAAGCACCCCAACATGAACTCAGCCATGTCTGCCACAGTGTTAGTTGGCATGACTCCTCTGGCCCCACCGGAAAGTTCAGTCTCCATTTCCTCCTCATCCTCCATGTCTACCCATCCGCGCTGCAACAATGGGACGATTCGAAGTTGCCCGGAAGCCTCCTGTATCACCATCACATCATCGGACAACTCTTCTTCCTCCTCCTCCTCCTCCTCCTCCATTAAACGCAGTGAAGCGGACAGATGTGTGGACCTACTCTCCAGCTGTGACGGATCGGATGCTATCCCTAACTCCTCTGTGTGATCTGAGTTATCCCTGATGTCAATCAGGGATTCTCTCAGAACACACAAGAGCGGGATTGTAAGGCTCACCATCGCATCCTCAGAGCTCACCCTCCTTGTGGACTCCTCAAAGACCCGTAGGATGTCACAAAGGTCTCTCATCCATGGCCACTCATGGATGTGAAACTGAGGCAGCTGACTTTGTGGCACCCTAGGGTTTTGTAGCTGGTATTCCATCAAAGGTCTCTGCTGCTCAACCACTCTATTCAACATCTGAAACGTTGAGTTCCAGCGTGTGGGGACGTCGCACAAAAGCCGGTGTTGTGGCACATGCAGGCGTTGCTGGAGAGATTTTAAGCTAGCAGCGGCTACTGTCGACTTGCGAAAGTGGGCGCACATGCGCCGCACTTTCACCAGTAGCTCTGGAACATTGGGGTAGCTCTTTAGGAAACGTTGCACCACTAGGTTGAAGACGTGGGCCAGGCATGGAACATGTTGGAGTCCGGCAAGCTCCAGAGCTGCTACCAGGTTCTGGCCGTTATCACAAACGACCATGCCTGGGCCCAGGTGCAGCGGCTCAAACCATATTGCCGTCTCATCGAGGAGAGCATCCCTCACCTCGGAGGCAGTGTGCTGTCTGTCCCCCAAGCTGATCAGCTTCAGCACAGCCTGCTGACGTCTACCAACGCCAGTGCTGCAACGTTTCCAACTCGTAGCTGGGGTCAATCTAACAGCGGAGGAGGAGGCGGTGGCGGAGGAGGAGGCGGTGGCGGAGGAGGAGGCGGTAGAGGAGGAGGAGGAGGGGGGTGTTCTTCTCGTGTCCCTGCCAGGAATGTTAGGCGGGGAGACGAGGTACACCGGGCCAGTTTGGGAAGCAGTCCCAGCCTCAACTACATTCACCCAGTGTGCCGTCAGTGAAATGTAGCGTCCCTGTCCGCATGCACTTGTCCACGCGTCGGTGGTCAAGTGGACCTTTGTGCAAAGCGCGGAACTAAGGGCCCGCCTGATGTTGAGTGACACGTGCTGGTGCAAGGCGGGGACGGCACACCGGGAGAAGTAGTGACGGCTAGGGACGGCATAGCGAGGTGCCGCAGTTGCCATCAGGTCCAGGAAGGCGGGAGTTTCAACAAGCCGGAACGCCAACCTCTCCTGGGCCAGCAGTTTAGCGATGTTGGCGTTCAAGGCTTGCGCGTGTGGGTGGTTAGCAGTGTATTTCTGCCGCCGCTCCAATGTCTGAGAGATGGTGGGTTGTTGTAAAGAAACGCCTGATGGTGCCTTTGATGGTGCAGGAGAAGGAGATAAGACAGGACCAGGGGAGGATGAGGTAGAAGTCAACAAAGTGGCGGAGGCAGATGAAGTGGTGTCCTGGCTCGTCCTCTGGAGTGCATCGCCAGCACAGTCAGCAGTGGCAGTGGCAGAGGCAGAGACAGTGGCAGAGGCAGTGGCAGTGGCGTGAACGGCAGGCGGCCTTTGTCCTGCCGTTGCTGCCTGCCACTGATTCCAGTGCTTGGATTCCAAATGACGGCGCATTGAAGTGGTGGACAGGTTGCTCTTCTCAGAGCCCCTAATCAATTTCGAGAGGCAAATTGTGCAGACAACACTATATCTGTCCTCGGCGCATTCCTTGAAAAAACTCCACACCTTCGAGAAACGTGCCCTCGAGGTGGGAGTTTTTCGGGGCTGGGTACGAACTGGAACATCTTGGGAGATTCCGGGTGTGGCCTGGCTTCGCCTAAGCTGCTGACCTCTGCCTCTGCCTCTAGCTACCCTTTTTGGTGCTGCACCTGCCTCAACATCCACACTACTTTCCCCGCTTGACATCCCCCCTGTCCAGGTCGGGTCAGTGTCCTCATCATCCACCACTTCCTCTTCCAACTCCTGTCTCATCTCCTCCTCCCGCACAATGTGCCGGTCAACTGGATGCCCTGACGGCAACTGCGTCACATCATCGTCGATGAGGGTGGGTTGCTGGTCATCCACCACCAAATCGAACGGAGATGGAGGAGACTCTAGTGTTTGAGCATCTGGACACAGATGCTCCTCTGTTAGGTTCGTGGAATCGTGACGTGGAGAGGCAGGTTGAGGGACAATGAAAGGAGCGGAGAACAGCTCTGGGGAGCAGGGACAGTTTGGGTTATTGTTCTGTAAAGCTTCGGAATTTTGGGAGGAAGGAAGACAAGACTGTTGGGTAATAGGAGGAGAGGAGGCAGAGTCTGACTGGCTGCTGGACAATGTGCTGTAAGCGTTCTCTGACAGCCATTGCAAGACCTGTTCCTGGTTCTCGGGCCTACTAAGGTTTGTACCCTGCAGTTTAGTTAATGTGGCAAGCAACCCTGGCACTGTGGAGTGGCGCAATGCTTGCTGCCCCACAGGAGTAGGCACGGGACGCCCTGTGGCTTCACTGCTACCTTGCTCCCCAGAACCATTCCCCCGACCTCGCCCACGGCCTCGTCCACATCCCTTTCCGGGAGCCTTGCGCATTTTGAATTCCTAGTTAGAAATTGGCACTGTATACCAGTAGTAAAAATTGTGGGTGCACGTAACCCCAATATATTCTTTGAATTACCAGTCAGAAACTGGCACTATATGGCAGTAGCAAGAAATGAGGGTATTTGTATTCCCAATATATTCTTTGAATTCCCAGTCAGACAATGGCACTGTATACCAGTAGTAAAAATTGTGGGTGCACGTAACCCCAATATATTCTTTGAATTACCAGTCAGAAACTGGCACTATATGGCAGTAGCAAGAAATGAGGGTATTTGTATTCCCAATATATTCTTTGAATTCCCAGTCAGACAATGGCACTGTATACCAGTAGTAAAAATTGTGGGTGCACGTAACCCCAATATATTCTTTGAATTCCCAGTCAGACACTGGCACTATATGGCAGTAACAAGAAATGAGGGTATTTGTATTCCCAATATATTCTTTGAATTCCCAGTCAGACAATGGCACTGTATACCAGTTGTAAAAATTGTGGGTGCACGTAACCACAATATATTCTTTGAATTACCAGTCAGAAACTGGCACTATATGGCAGTAGCAAGAAATGAGGGTATTTATAACCCCAATATATTCTTTGAATTCCCAGTCAGACAATGGCACTGTATACCAGTAGTAAAAATTGTGGGTGCACGTAACCCCAATATATTCTTTGAATTCCCAGTCAGACACTGGCACTATATGGCAGTAGCAAGAAATGAGGGTATTTATAACCCCAATATATTCTTTGAATTCCCAGTCAGACAATGGCACTGTATACCAGTAGTAAAAATTGTGGGTGCACGTAACCCCAATATATTCTTTGAATTCCCAGTCAGACACTGGCACTATATGGCAGTAGCAAGAAATGAGGGTATTTGTATTCCCAATATATTCTTTGAATTCCCAGTCAGACAATGGCACTGTATACCAGTAGTAAAAATTGTGGGTGCCCGTAACCCCAATATATTCTTTGAATTACCAGTCAGACACTGGCACTATATGGCAGTAGCAAGAAATGAGGGTATTTGTATTCCCAATATATTCTTTGAATTCCCAGTCAGACAATGGCACTGTATACCAGTAGTAAAAATTGTGGGTGCACGTAACCCCAATATATTCTTTGAATTCCCAGTCAGACACTGGCACTATATGGCAGTAGCAAGAAATGAGGGTATTTATAACCCCAATATATTCTTTGAATTCCCAGTCAGACAATGGCACTGTATACCAGTAGTAAAAATTGTGGGTGCACGTAACCACAATATATTCTTTGAATTACCAGTCAGAAACTGGCACTATATGGCAGTAGCAAGAAATGAGGGTATTTATAACCCCAATATATTCTTTGAATTCCCAGTCAGACAATGGCACTGTATACCAGTAGTAAAAATTGTGGGTGCACGTAACCCCAATATATTCTTTGAATTCCCAGTCAGACACTGGCACTATATGGCAGTAGCAAGAAATGAGGGTATTTGTATTCCCAATATATTCTTTGAATTCCCAGTCAGACAATGGCACTGTATACCAGTAGTAAAAATTGTGGGTGCACGTAACCCCAATATATTCTTTGAATTCCCAGTCAGACACTGGCACTATATGGCAGTAGCAAGAAATGAGGGTATTTGTATTCCCAATATATTCTTTGAATTCCCAGTCAGACAATGGCACTGTATACCAGTAGTAAAAATTGTGGGTGCACGTAACCCCAATATATTCTTTGAATTACCAGTCAGAAACTGGCACTATATGGCAGTAGCAAGAAATGAGGGTATTTATAACCCCAATATATTCTTTGAATTCCCAGTCAGACAATGGCACTGTATACCAGTAGTAAAAATTGTGGGTGTATATAGCCCCAATTCTATTGCTAGGGGACTTGCAGGGTATTTCTGGGGTGAAGGTGGGGGGGCACACCGTTGGAACGGGTATCGGGGTATATATCGGGTATACGGGAATACACTGACAGTGTATTCCATTCAGGATTCTGGGAAAGCTGGGTTGCGGCGATTGAGCCCGTCAGTGCCACGTTACACTGACAAGCTTCTCCCTGGAATTTAGCTCTTACAAGAGCTGTTGGTTGTCTTCTCCTTCCTATCCTAGCCTGTCCCTGCCTACCCAGAATCTAAGCCCTAGCTAGCTGGACGGAAACCTCCGTCCCCGGTGAATTGCAAGCTCAGAATGACGCGAACCTGGGCGGCGCTGTTCTTTTAAATTAGAGGTCACATGTTTTCGGCAGCCAATGGGTTTTGCCTACTTTTCTCAACGTCACCGGTGTCGTAGTTCCTGTCCCACCTACCCTGCGCTGTTATTGGAGCAAAAAAGGCGCCAGGGAAGGTGGGAGGGGAATCGAGTAATGGCGCACTTTACCACGCGGTGTTCGATTCGATTCGAACATGCCGAACAGCCTAATATCCGATCGAACATGAGTTCGATAGAACACTGTTCGCTCATCTCTACACAAGACGCTAACCTCTCGAAGTCCACATCCACAGCTGCTTCAGTCTTTGTCCAGTAGTATTTCTTATTGGCACCATATTGTAAATGACATGTCCAAATGGTTACATAGCAAGTATGGGTGAAATAAGGATTTCATTTTCAACCTAATAATGACTTGCTATGGTTATCCAGAGGAAGGCGAAAAAACCCCTGAGGAACAAGTATTGGTTTGTCCTCAGTTTAGGGGGAAAAAAATTCCTTTCTGACCCCAAATATGGCGATCGGAATGAATCCCTGGATAGTCGGTGCTGGAATCTACATGGACATTCAGTGCAGGTTTGGCAGGTTTAATGCACGAAGGAGAAGGTCTGCAACACTCTTCTTTAGGTAAAACTTAAATGCTTTAATCCAGAGGTTCTCAAACTTATTTTGTCTACCGCCCACTTCGAGAATTAATTATTTTCTAGCGCCCCCCCAAATTTTTTCACTTTACTACATCTTAAGAATCACAATCGCAGTCATTATGTTAATAATTAAATTATGTGTGTCATGTGAAAATAAGACTTTCTGATGAGGGTAATGTAAAACACCATTTTGTAATATTAGGAAAACTTTTATTCATGTTATTAAAACAAACATTTCATTTTTAATTTTAAAACTCATCTAATGTGAAGGATGAATTTGATGATTTTTAACAAGTTTGTTAATATCAGGCTCGAATTTACTCAAAAACAGCCGTAAGTCACCGCGTTCGGTAATCTGCAACCGATTTCTCTTTTTAGTTAGCAACGTTGCCACAGTCCACGTTCACACAAATACGATGATGGGAATGCTATCAAAAATCGTTGAACGATGGACCACAATCCAGGGTACAATTGCGGGATTGGCTTTTGTAGCCAAAATTCTTGGTATCCATTTTTGAACTTTATTTTTATTTCCTCGTTCGTTATCAGTTCTATGAGTTCTTCTTCCAGCTGGGGTAATCCTGCTGTGTTGATATTTGAAAAAGGATCCAACACCCAGTCCGGTATTTCCAATTTTAAAATGTGCTGGAATGATCTGCCTTCTAAGCTGCCTAAAAATCTTCTTTCTTCCTGTTTGCTCGCATCAATTAGCCCCGCCCCCAAATTAGCGTGTAGCTCCGCCCACCAAATAGCGTGATCCTATGGGATGACTGAAGGGCCTGTGATGTCATCAAAAGGTCCTGTAGACTTGGATTTACCTTGTACGGAGTTTCCTAAAGGACCTGGCTCCTCTGCCCACTAGCAGCCTGCTCTATATAATAAAGCTTTATCCTAGTGAACAGAGAGACCGGGTCCTTTAGCCCAGTAGGATTTCGACTGCTTTATATAAGAAAGCAGCACTTATTCCACACACACACACACACCCCACACCCCCTCTATCTCACAGCAGGGAGCTAGGTGATGTGTATGTGATGTGTATGTGTGGTGCAGACACAGGCTGGCTCCGTACACTCAGACCCCACACAGCAGGGAGCTACGTCATGTGGCTCCCTCAGCAATGAGCAGGGGGCCAGGTGCTAGTGTCCATAATGAATTGAATAAAGTAAGATAGTGGACAAACAAAGCAGTTTTGCTGAAGCAGTGTATTTAGGAAAAGTCTTAAATCCACATTAACCAGCAGTATAGATAGAATGATTGTTATGATACCACCCCTTTAAATTAGCCATCGCCCCCCCTAAACTGCTTCAACGCCCCACCAATCTTCTCTGTGCCCTTTACTGCCCCCCTATAGGCCTCCAGCGCCCACAAGGGGGCGTTATCGCCCACTTTGAGAAAGACTGCTTTAACCCATCGTTTAAAACCAGAAAGTAGACACACAGCAGTGATAACAGAAAAACATAAAGGTGCGTTAAAAAGGTTTAATGCACATCAGTGGAGAAAGGATTGTCCTAGATTCTGCGAAGAAAGACTTATCGGCCGATTACTCCTATAAGAAGACAAATACACATGTGTAAGAAGCGGCTCATAACATACATACATATATACTATACAACTGTGGGGTGGCGGATATAAAAATAATGATAATGTATATAGTGCGTGTTCCCAGAAAAGAAGGAGATTCTTTGTAATCTCATTGCACCTTTTTACTCTTTTAACACAGATGCAGCCAATTTTAGGACGTGTCAGCACCTCTATGTGGTATAATGTACAGGGACCGTCCACACTCCTATATAGTATACTATAGAGCTGGGCTCAGTAACCTCTGGGCTTGTGAAGATGGGAAGTATAGTTTCACAACAGCTGGATGCTCAAAGGTTTCTGATCCCAGCTATGGAGGACCTATCAGATCCCTGCTATGGAGGACCTATCAGATCCCAGCTATAGAGGACCTATCAGATCCCTGCTATGGAGAACCTATCAGATCCCTGCTATGGAGGACCTATCAGATCCCAGCTATAGAGGACCTATCAGATCCCTGCTATGGAGGATCTATCAGATCCCTGCTATGGAGGACCTATCAGATCCCAGCTATAGAGGACCTATCCGATCCCTGCTATAGAGGACCTATCAGATCCCTGCTATGGAGGACCTATCAAATCCCTGCTATAGAGGACCTATCAGATCCCTGCTAAAGAGGACCTATCAGATCCCTGCGATAGAGAACCTATCAGATCCCTGCTATAGAGGACCTATCAGATCTCTGCGATAGAGGACCTATCAGATCCCTGCTATAGAGGACCTATCAGATCCCTGCTATAGAGGACCTATCAGCTGTCCGGTGTGGTGTAGTACAGAGGGCCTTCCAGCTCTCCAGTATTGTGCAGTTGTCCAATGTGTGTCCTCCTGAAGTATATATCCCCCCAGTATAGACCTACATACAGGTCAATGGTTGTGATAAATAGACTCACCAGCTCGATGTCTTTTGCAGGAATACATTGCAGTGATTTCCTTTATCTTACCCCGGAGTCTTATTAGGGGTTTTCAGGGTCCTGGGCTGGTTCTCTCAGGCTGATGGAGACACCTTCTCGGGACAACCTTAAAGATAAATGCTGAGAGGAAAAAAAGAAAATATTTCACATCAGAAACGCTCTTATGAATATAGATCTAATTTATACGTGAAGTGGGCATTTCTGTTTTAGGGAGAAATTGTCATCTTCTACATATGTGGAGCACATGAGACACGTCACACATCTACTCACCTGGAAATCTGTATAATTGGTCAGTTGTTGAATTACGAGGCAGAACATCTGAACCCACTCGACCACCATGCCTGCATCAGAGATGACCTACAGAAGAGAAGGAGAGAATAGCAGATATTAGTGCCCGGATTTACTCACCATTGTCTGCTGTGGATTGAGATAGAAGGAAATCTTATCCACCAAGAGATTCCATTTTACTGTTAAGGGGATCCTATCATTGGGAAACCCTATTTTCACAGGCTATTCTTCTCCTGCCTTTATTTTTCTGCTCTACGCTGTCGTTTTGGAGACTTTTCTTATTTCTTCTTTATTCAAACGAGTCTTCAGAAAGCACTGAGGGCGTCCCCTGTTCCTTAAGGCACACGCTCTTCCGAAGATCCAGCGTCGCTTCTCCGCAGCATTAGCACCTGCCGATTCTGTGTTCAGGATTCAAATTCCGCACATGCTCAGTCAGCTCTGCCATTTCACATTGGACAGAGGCAACTGAGCATGTGCAGGATTTGAATCGGCGGGTGCTGATGATGCGGAGAGGCATCAGCACAAGAAGAGAGAGGCGGCGCTGGATATTCGGAGGAGCGTGTGCCTTGAGCAGAGGGGACACCCCAGCACTTTCTGAGCACAGGAGGAACGCCATCTGTGCTTTCTGAAGACTCATTTGTATAAAGAAAAAATAAGAAAATTATCCAAAACGGCGGCGCGGAGCAGAAAAATAAAGGTAGGAGAAGAATAGTCTTTCTAATCAGTGGCAATTCAGACCCAAGAGTATAATAATCAGAGAACCAGGGGAAGAAAAACATAAAAAAGACTCTGTTACTCACCTATCTCCCGGCTCCTACACTGTCAGCCTCCGAAGTAGTCCATCTTCAATGACGTCAGACGTCACATGACCCAGGACACAGGCCGGGGTCATGAGACGTCAGATGACTAGGCCGAAGCCTGCCCGGATCGTGGAGAGGTAAGTAACAGTGCTTTTTATGTTTCTTACCTCTCCCAGGCCGTCAATCATTATACTCGGGGGTCCGAAAAGACCCCCGAGTATAATGATAGCAACGGTAGCGGCTGTAACCAGGCCCCTAATGTCCCGGGCCCTGTGGCAGCTGCCTCTGCTGCTACGGCAGTAGTTACACCACCGTTTCTAAAGGTTATTCCGATGTGCGGTTAGTGAAAATAGGGTTTCCCAATGATAGAATCCCCTTAAACATGATGTATATGGATAATACAAGATGGTGGAAAGTGAAATAAACTCACCTGCTTATGGTTGTCAGGGATTAGATGGAGGTAAAAACTGGACATGACTCCACTGACTGGAAGGACAAGTTAAGGAAAAGTAACAGAATTCTAATATTATAGTATTTCCTATATTCACTGCCTAAATTGGGAAAAAAATTTAGGGGGAACTCTGGAATAATTATATACAAAAACCGGGGACGTCACCAAGTAGGCCTGAAGCCTTCTGGAGCCAGAAGAAGTAAGTAACAGTGATTTTATGTTCCCTCACCTCTCCTAGCCCTACGATCCTTATACTATTGAGGGCTGAAAAGACCCCGGGTACAATGATAGTGGTATTTGTGTGGTTCCTTATACTGTTCCGGTATAAACTGGGCGTTCGGGACCAATTTACGCACTGCCTATATTGTTATATCAGATCTATGCTACAATAGAATCACAAGGGAGGACTTTACAGTTGGGGAATAAGCTTCAAATACCAGCCAGAATCCCCTCCCCCATTGTTTACAAAGCAGGAAGGAATGGCGGACACAGCGCCACACCTCCCATGAGGCGACCTGAAGCGACCGCTTCAGGCGGCGCTTTGCCAGGGCCTCGGGGAGGGCGGCATTTTTGCTGACCTAAGCCAGTCCAGGACAAGCTGTGAACCCATGGTTCCCCCCTGGGCGGACACCTCTTATTTTTTAAGGTCACTGATAAAAGAAACGCTTTGCTTGATGTTTTGCGGATTCTGCAGCTGATCCAGACACAAGAACCCACAGAACAAAACTACTGCTGTTTAGCCCCTTTGTTTCTGAGGCTAAACTCTGAGCAAAGCTGTGGCAGAAATCCGAAGCTCTGCCACCGGTTATACAGCGCTGGAATTTGGGGAGGAATCTAAGGCAGAAGACCACCTCAAGTTCCTCTCCAAATTCTGTCATGTGAATAAGGCCATAATCTCCTCCCCTCAGTATCACTTACTACCAGTTATATATAAAAGGATACAGAATAGCATTAGTACAGATGTCACCAAGGTCAGAGCCAGTCTAATATGGCACATTCGCCGACTGCTGAAGGACCTCTTATACAGGAGAATCGCTTGACATAAGTTGAAAATGTCAGCACATCCAAAACCGAGTCCTGAGCCAATATCGTGAGCTGTAAGGTTGACATTCACCTAGAATGGAAATACAGATATATGTTATCAATGAGGCTGACAAGGGTTAATTATGATTTGTATTTATAGACACCAGGGGGCGCCACTGTAACTGTGATTTCTATGGGAGAGACTAAAAAAATCCAAAAACTACAGATATATAACACAGTATAAACTATACTAAATATAAATAAATATATATATATATATATATATATATATATATATGTACTGACTGTCAGACAATGTTCACTTTCTATATTACATGACATATGATTGAATATTTCCAATAAAACAAGATAACTAACCGGAAATACAGCATTCAGGGCGGACCCAATACAGGATATCCATCCTATGGCGAGTAGTATTCGCTGGCCTATGAGATGTCGCTTCTCCGATGGTTCAGTCCGAATTATCATGAACTTGTATTGGAGGAGAACGATGCCAGCTCCTGTAATAGACAATACATGTTATCAGTCAGAGATTTCTATAGGTCACTTCTATAGACACCTGTACAATCTCCAGTCATGGCCGCCGGTCAGTGCTGATGTTTTCACCCTATTAGAAGCTCCACTTACCCAGAATGGAAGACACCATGAAGACCACCGTGTAGATCACGGACTCGGGCAGCCGAGCTGCTGTCGCACTGTGAAAGAGAGTAAAATATTGGGTGTTAGTAGGACACAAGCGGTGGAATTGTCACATCTCATCCCTATCTATAACTCTCCCCTCCCCCATACTATCCACTGACTATCCTTTAACTCAATCACTGCCACTTTTTTTTAGCAGATGTGATGGCTGCAGGTTATGAATAACCTCCGACCCTTTACCTGCCCCTACATATACTCTACACCCAATGATAGATTCCCTTTCTCAGATATAGAGGTGCAGTACATGAAAAAGGGAGTCAAATAAAATGATTATTTCTGACATTTACAATAATAGATACAAATATTAATCTGATAATAACAAGAATCAGGAATCTCGCCCCATCCCCTCTTACCTGATGTACGGATGTGTTTCATGCCCTAATATTACCGTTACGGCAAACAGGGTACTGAGACCCAATAGCATCCATATGGACCACAGGATAGGCAGGAACGCCAAACCCCGGATTTCCATGACGCAAAGTAGGTAGATTCGCTAAATAAATCGCTGCTTTATAGCACACTATCTCTTTCTCTGTAGCTACAGATAAGAAGACTGTGGGAATGGCAGGCAGAGGATTTTATAGGCTCAGAACTCGATGAGGTCACAAGAATTTTGTGATGTCATAGGTTCTCTTGCCATTGTTCCATCATTCCACATGCAGCCTGAAGCTGATTGGTGCTCAGTATTGTAGATCTTGTCACATCTATCCTAATATGCATATTGTATAAGAGAATCTCCTGCACATTGTAGTGTAATAGCTGCTATATCTATATTCATTTACAGGATTGTATAATACCCTGAGCCCCGCTGACCCTAAAAGACAGAAAAACCCACAACTCCTTGTATGTGGATATCGTCATATTTCTCTATAATCTCTAATCCAACATGTGGTTATTGGGCAAAGGAAACTGATTAATAAAAAGCTGTGAAACCGCCCCTGACACGCTGCGTATAGAGCTGTCTATAGAAGAACATATAGTGACTACGAGGCTCAGCCCAGAATAATCCCACAATAAGACACAAGAATAAACCACAGAAATCCCTCATCTGTATTATGTGTATTCCAGGGAGCGCAGATGGTGAATACATGTACAGGGAGCCGCGCGGTCACCTCTATGGGGGCAGATTCTATAGATGGTGATAAATCCATAATCCATTACCATTTATCACAAAGGTTTTATTGATGTTCAATATTGGAATCTGATCTTTTGATGGTGTTCAATTGGCTCGACCAACCAACCGGCCACGTAGTCACTTCCCAGTTGTTCCCTTCCAAAAATACTGCTCTCAGACTACTGTTTCTTTTAAGGAATTGTACTAATATAAGAATAGCATGTACCTTCTGTAAAAACAGCACCACTGTCCATCATGTATATTTTGTTTGTCCAGTCTGCACCATTACTATTACCTGCACGATACCCTAAGGGCCCCTGCACACGGAGTATACGCTGGCTGATTTTGAACGTGTAAACATTCCGAATCAGCAGCGTTTAAAACATGTTCCATTGCTTTCTATGGGACCCGGCATACGCGTGCTCCCCATAGAAATGAATGGGAAAAAGCAGCCCATTAATTTCTATGGGGAGCGCACGTATGCTACCTCCCATAGAAAGCAATGGGATCTGTTTTAAACGCCGCTGATTCGGAACGTTTACATGTTCAAAATCAGTCAGCGTATCCTCCGTGTGAAGGGGCCCTAAGGGAAAAAAGATAATATTGTAAAACATTCTCTGTGCTAAGTTTTTAGCAGGACTTCTTCTCTTTGACCTTCCATAACCATAGCTTTTTTTTTTACTTATTACAAGGTAAGAGTGTTGCCGTAGTTAGACAATGCCTCCTTCTCCCTCCTGTACTGACCTCTGACATTCAAGCTCATTGTAGCTAGCGGGAAAAACTACTGTCAGCGAAGCTAAAAGGCAAAAGAATATGATTTTAAATTGATGGTGTTGTGTTATAGGCACTGGTGTAACCAGAAACGGTGGGGACCCGTGGCGAACTTTTGACAACCGACCCCCTCCTATGCATTCCTGCGCGCTCTATTATAGACCATAGTGGCCCCTGCACACAGTATTATCCCCCACAGTGGCCTCTGCACACAGTATTATCCCCATAGTGGCCCCTGCACACAGTATTATCCCCCACAGTGGCCTCTGCACACAGTATTATTCCCCACAGTGGCCTCTGCACACAGTATTATGCCCCATAGTGGCCCCTGCACACAGTATTATCCCCCATAGTGGCCCCTGCACACAGTATTATCCCCCACAGTGGCCTCTGCACACAGTATTATCCCCCACAGTGGCCTCTGCACACAGTATTATGCCCCATAGTGGCCCCTGCACACAGTATTATCGCCCATAGTGGCCCCTGCACACAGTATTATGCCCTATAGTGGCCCCTGCACACAATATCCCCCATAGTGACCCCTGCACACAGTATTATCCTCCACAGTGGCCTCTGCACACAGTATTATCCCCCACAGTGGCCTCTGCACACAGTATTATGCCCCATAGTGGCCCCTGCACACAGTATTATGCCCCATAGTGGCCCCTGCACACAGTATAATGTCCCACTCTTGACTCCCATAAACAATTATTATACTCTGGGGTCTTTTCAGACTCCAGAGTATAATAATCAGAGATCCAGGGGAATAAAAACCTAAAAAACTGTTTCTTACCTGTCCCCCGGCTCCTACACTGTCAGCCTCCGCTGCTGTCCTTCTTCAATGACGTCGGACGTCACATGACCTGGGAAGCAGGCCGGGTTCATGTGACGTCAGACAACTAGGAAGGAGGCCTGGCAGGATCGTGGATAGGTAAGTAACAGTGTTTTTTATGTTTCTTACCTCTCCCGGTCTGCTAATCATTATACTCGGGGGTCCGAAGAGACCCCCGAGTATAATGATAGCTGCGGTAGCGGCTGTCACTGGGCCCCTCATGTCCCGGGCCCTGTAGCAGCTTCCTCTGCTGCTATGGCGGTAGTTACACCACTGGTTATAGGAAGACTAAACCTAAAGTGAAAAATTACTATTCAGGATAAAGTAAACTGATATCCAAGTTTTTCTGAAGGTTTTTAGAATTTTTCTCTTACTGACTCTAATGTCGGAGACCTATACATGTAAACTGTCCCAATCATGTGATAATCCCAGGAATGGGGTTGTGGAAAGGATGATGCTTACTTAATCCCTGCCCCAAAGTGGACGTTTTGGGGGTGTTTAGTGATTATTCTAGGGGCAGAGCTTAATGTGCAGATATGTATGGCCAGGTTTACTCCTGCACCCGGTCTCCAGTTTAGCCAATCCGGCGGGTCTCCGTCTTCTGCCCCGAGGAACGGGACAGGAGACGGAAACCCAGCAGACTGTTTTCAAACCCATTCACTTGAATGGGTTTGCAAAATGACCGCCCATGTTCATCGTGTGCCTGTCCACGGTTTTTTAACTGGACACAAAGTCCTGCATGTCTGACTTTATGTCCGGTTAAAAAAAAAACGACTTTGCTGCGGACAAGCAAAAGACGCACACGGGTGGTCACTTTGCAAACCAATTCAAGTGAATGGGTTTGAAAACTGACTGCTGGTTTCCGTCTCTTGTCCAGTTTCTCGGGGCAGAAGATGGAAACCTGCCAGATTGGCTAAAGTGGAGACTGGGCGCAGGTATGAACCGACTAAAGTTTGATGCCGACATAAAGCAGAGATCTGGGACATGAGATTTATGATATAATTTTGGCAGTCTGACTATCTGTATGCAATGTACATCATTTCAAACTTTATAAAATGCATATTTTTCAAAATTTCCACCAAATTTCCTATTTTTTCATAATTAAACACAAAACATATCAACCAAAATTTACCACTAACATGTAAGTACAATGTGTTACGAAAAAACGATCTCAAAATCACTTTGGTAAGTTAAAGCATTCCAAAGTTATTGCCACATAAAGTGACACACGTCAATTTTAAAAAATCGAGCTTGGTCAGGAAGTCAAAAAGTGCCATCGGCGGGAAGGGATTAAGTTCAAAGACCTTTTTTATGTAGAAAGTGATAAGTACCTGGCCTTATAGAGTGAAGTTAGATTGAAAGTGAAGCCTTGAGAGCTTTTGGGGATCTGAGAAGAAGGCAAACCATGCGTCTTGTTTTTATCGGCATGTTTCTTGCTGATCTGTATTTTGGAGGGGCCGATCAGATGCTCTCACTGGATCTCTCTCTAAGGGGGTCTCACCAAGAATATAGAACTTTTTGATAGACTCATCCAGCTCGTTCTGCCAAGTATTGAAGAATTTCTGAACTTTGACAAACAGCTTGGGGTCTTGGTAAGTGACACATACTCTTCGCCTTGGGTAACGTGGACAATGTCCAGGTTAAATTTCTGAATTTTCTGTCACGGTATAAAATAACACATATACGTAAAGTCAATACTGAAGAACAAGTGTATGTGTAGTCCTCCAGTCTACCAGGAGAACTTTACAGAAGATTGCTATTGGAGACCATTGGCGTCAGAAAAAAAAAATCAAAGTTCTGATATAACTTTATGGAGTAGCAATGGATGGGTAAATAAACAATAAAATTAAGACAAAAAAAAAAAATTAAAAAAGGAACATCACTACCACATCCACCTCACAGGTTCTAATCCCACCCTCAGCGACAAAAAAATATTTGCCACTTACATGAAAATTTCTGTAAAAAAAAATAAAAAAATTAGTAACAGATGTTTCCCCTCCCTTTTTATTTGACATTTTCTCAGATATTTAAAAAAAAAAATGCAAAAGGAAAAAAAAATATAGAAACAAATCCCAATGTATCACCAAAAATACACAGAAATTATTTGGATAACCAGAAAGAAAATTTTTTTTTAGAGTTCTTAAAAATACATGAACAAAAACATAGAATCAATGGCAGAAAAATCCTGCCAACAGGGAGAATGGGTTGGTCCTAACGTGGTTAAGCCAATTGCATTAAAAAGTGGTCTTCTAGAGAGGTGGGCTTCTCAGAGAAGACGGCACGGAAAATTTAGTTTGTGGGGCAACACGGTGGCTCGGTGGTTAGCACGGCAGCCTTGCAGCACTGTAGTCCTGGGTTGGAATCCTGCCAGGAACATGTACAAGGAGTTTGTATGTTCTCCCCGTGTTTGTGTGGATTTCCTCTCATTCTAAGGGTGCATTCACACGGAGTTTTTTGGCGCGTCATTTTACGCGCGTTTTTTTTTTTTACGCGCGTGTTTATTGAACGCATCGCGCTACATAGGCGTTTTCTGGCGCGTCTTCAACTCGCGCTTACGGAAGCATAAAAACACCTACAACTCATTAAAAACAAGAGCCAGCCCACTGGGCAGGGCCAGAAAGGACAACCCATTATTTAATCACCATACACCTGTCATGATGGACACGAGAGAGTTTGAGCTCTGATGAGAAGGCCATTACCTTTACCTTTACAGAAGACTGAAAAATGTCGCAGAGTGCAAGGAGAACAGCTATTGTTAAAAAGGCCAATTTGCACTTTCTAGAATGTTTTTCAAGACAGTCTTTCAGGCTGGCCTTCTATTTAGTAGGCAGCATGTATAGCACTGTACTGAGTTTGCAGGGTGTAGGAATGCAGCCTCCTTGTTGGGCTAGGTGACATCATGTTGATTTTCACATGAGTCTATTTTGAGTGGTTCTGAATGTATACTGTACAGTGCTGTAGGTGCTGCCTTGCAGAAGTATCTTCCTGACAGACTAGCTGTGCGGAGCAATGCTCTGAAATCTGCGCACTGTTGGCTTTGCAGAAGTATATTGAGCAGCCTGTGGGCCAAACCATGAAAACTTCTCCCTTATAAAGAGGACCTTTCATCATATCCAGCCACATGCAGTGTTATATACTGCTGGAAAGCTGACAGTGCACTGAATTCAGCGCACTGTCAGCTTTCCAGCACTATATAAAACACTGCATGTGGCCGGATATGATGAAAGGTCCTCTTTAAAGATGCCTATGGTGAAAGGCAGGAAAATCTGCAGTATATTGCAAGCTAATGTATTGAAAAGAAGAAAACACAAAACAATGTATAAACTTTTTAACCAAAAAAAAAAAAATATTTATTACAATATGTACAACGTAGAATCCCCCCCCCCCCAAAAAAAAAAAAAAAAAAAAAGGGAGAAAAGAGCATGGGGAAGGAAATTAAGAAGAGGGATAATCATCCGGATTCAAAAGTGCACAGTGTATTGGGCTGGGAAGCGGAGAGTCCGCAACATGGGGAGCAGGAGATGGCACAAATGTGGGCCCGGGACTGGGAAGTAGGGGCTGTGTTGGGGTGGAGGATAAGTTTGGGGATTGTTGTTGGGCTGGAGGACAAGTGGCTGGGCCACGGCAACACAGCTGCCGGAACTGGGATATGAGATATACTGGAAGTCTGCCGCCACAGCATGGACATACGCCTTGAAATCTTGCTGTCTCTCATGTGGCAACTGATGGCAGATAGCTGCCACATCATTCCCAAAGTAACTGGCGTGGTCCTGGCTGTTCACCCTCCGGATAAAGGACACAGCTTCCCGCTCAACATCCAACTGTCTGTCCTCTATCCGGGGGGTCCTTCCAGTCTGCTCGTGGGTGGAAGGTGTGCGGCGTTGAGGGGCACGACGTCCATGCCTCCTCCTCTGGGTGAGTGACACCGGCTCCTGGGCTGACTCTTCTTCCGTGAGAAGTTGGCCAGCCGGAGAAGAAGCAGGTGACATTGGCTCTGAACCCACTCGGAAGGAGGTGTCGTCGTCACTGGTTTCTTGTCGTCCCCTCACCGGTTCATACGAGCAAAAGGCAGGCGGGCTTTGTGGGTGGCTGGCCTCTATAGTCTGCAGTTCCTGTGGTGGTGGTGCAGGGGAGTCTGACAGTGTCTGTGTGACATTGCCTGAAGATCTGGATGGTGAACAAAAATAAAGCAAAAACATTACTTAAAAGGCCGTCGATTTTAACCATTAAACACAAAAAGAGATTATTAAAAAAACACTTATGACTTTTCTCCCATGCTGCTGAGCAGGAACTGCAGATCTTCATAGAAGGTAATTTTCTGCCGCTTGGCAGGAGAGGCCCCACTCCGCTCCGCCTTCCGGATCTCCCGTATGAAGCGGTCCCGCACACTCTTCCACCGTGTGCGAACATCGTTTTCTGTGAAAAAAATATAGAAAAAAAACAGTGAGCCAAAAAAAAAACCAACACTAATGCTTTTTCAATTCAGTGTTAAACATACACAATTGCAACAAAACAAAAAAAGGTGAATGAAAAAAAATATTCACCAATTCGAATTTCTCACTTTGCCGAAAGCTGGACCACTGTGGCTCAAATAAGTCCTCGCAGATGCTGATCCATGTGGCCTCTGGAGCATGGCGATCAGCATACAATGGATCCGCTTTAGCCCAAAGATTGGGTTTCAAATGAACCTGCATAGTTGTGAAGGGAAACATAACAGAGAAATTAATATACCAAAACGACCCACCACAAGGAGGCGCTACTATATCTATATGTTTGCATTTTTAACACATTTTCCTAACAAACAGTGGCGTCGAAGTCCCAAACTCAACACATGAGTGTTTTTTTGTTGGGGTGTAAATGTTTGCCCTCCCTGTGAAAAGGCTAGTCCAGCTTTCTAAAACACATATGGCCCACATGTCAGAAGACTGGATATAAAACAACAACAACTGTATGTTGGGCCATAATGTGGCCACACTTTGGACATGACATACTAAAGTGCATATTTTCATGCTATTTATTTCCAGAAACATAATATGGTTCCTGCCATCTGGACCAGACACTTACTAATTCGATGAGGCGTGTCACGTTAATGTCCATTCGATGATAAGTGGACTTTTTGGGGGTTGTAGCTTTGGCCCCACGTGCAGACATGCTGTTTCTACAGATTGAAAAAATAAAAACATGTTTTCACACCAAAACGTCGTAATGTCATTGCCCACAAATTGTGTGAAAATCACCCAAAAAAAACAAACAAAAAAAAACCATAGACAAAGAGTGAGAACATCACTAAACACAGTATTGTGTGTGTTGTGATGCAAAACCCATACAGTATTAAGGCCAATACAGGCTGCTCCCTTAACACAGCCATAATACACACTTTTCAGTCAAAAGGCCAGTGTTAACTGCCCAAAATGTTAACTTTACAAAAAAGTGCACCCGTCAAACAAATAGTACATAAACACAACTTACGTTTATGATGTTTTGAATGTGTTTATAAATTTTCGGATGTATAGTTTGCAGCTTGAATGGCCGTCTTTGTGCCTTTGGAGACCAAAATTGTGAGCTAGGTATTCAGCTGTATTTAGAAACAAATGAAAAAAAAACCTCCGTTGGTTAACATGTACAAAATAGTGGGTTTGGTCAAAATTTACATGTAAGCAAAGTACATTAAAGGCCAATACTTACATAGAGAATGTTTCCAGGCTCCCTGCTCCATGCACCAACTGAAATGGAGTGGGGATGCTGATGATGCTGAATGTGTTTTAAAATGGCCGCTGGCCCAGCCCTTGTGGGCCGTGGCCTTGAATATGGGCTGGAATACGCCTGCGCGTGCTTTACGTGCGTCTTCTGCGAAAGACACACCGTATACGCGCACCGTTAACGCGACCGTATACGCGCTGCCAAAACGGTCCGTTCCACCATAGAACTACGTCGGATTTGTTTAACGCACGTAGAATAAACACGCGCGTTCCAAAACACACGCGAAAAAAAGACACGTGTAGAAATGACGTGCGTAAACAACGCGCGTCATTCCACACGGACGTAAAACACCATTGAAGTCAATGGCAGCCACAAAAAAACGCGCGTAAAATGACGCGCCAAATTACATGCCAAAAAACTCTGTGTGAATGCTCCCTTAGTCATCTTCTATTATCATCTATTGTAGGATAGAATGGTCTTGTGATCCTCATATTTGATTTTCCTTCCATTGTTTGCTAATGTCTTTATAGAATGTAATAGAAATGGAATAGGATGGCACCGACACGAATCATAAGGTCCACATGGGCTGTCACACTTGAATGTCCCTATGATCACAAACTCACCTAATGTTCTCTCTCCACTTGTATCCACCTCTCGTGCCATCTCAAGGGCTTCACTTGTGGCAAATCCTGTACCTAATTGGTCTCAGCGATCACAGGACTCCCAGTAAGGAGGCGCCAGCACAAGACTGGCACGGACACTGGCGGTGGACAACAGAGACAGGTGAGTATGCTTTTTTCTTTGTTTTTTATTTTACACCTCCCCCCTGGCACATGAGTTGTTCCAATTCCTGGACAACCACTTTAAAGGATTTATCCATGTTTCGAATATTGATGGTCTGTCCTTAGGATAGACATCAATATTACATCTGTGATGATACAACAGCCAAGACCTCTGCAGATCAGCTCTTCCAGGACAGCGTGGCTACAGGTAATGGTAACATTTCTAGGAGCCGCACTCTTCACTTGCCATACAAGGTGTAGCAGCAGGTTTAGGTAGTGCACATGGTATAGTGGGTGAGCAGAATGGCTCCGGACATGTTATTACATTTAGCCGTCGTGCGTCGGTATAGGTGATCTGCAGGGTCCTGGCGGTGGGCCCCTAGAAACAATTCCACTGGTGGGCCCTAGACACTCCAGTCTGACCCTAGGTGACTCCAAATCCAGGCCTCCATTGGTTAATAAATTTGATTTCCATTTATGAATTTTGTGTGATTTTGTTGTCATCGCAGTTAACTTTGTATAGAACAAAGTCTTCAATGAGAATATTTCATTCATTCAGATCTAGGATGTTATTTGAGGGTTCCCTTTATTTTTTTGAGCAGTGTATGTTACATCATATAATGCAGCCGGTCTCATTACTGTGGCATATACTATATGATGGGATATTTCTCAGTGGGGTCCTATATATAACAGTATAATAGTGTACCCACTGACAGCTGTAAATATATATATATATATATATATAGTAAGCCAATGGCCAGTCAGATAATAGAGGGGGTGTACATCTCGCCCAGACTACTCAGGTGGGCGAGATGAGAAAAGTCCAGGAATGATTTTTGGATTTTTGTTCTCAGCTGAGCATTTTGATAAAGGGGCTCTATCAGCAAAATTTTGCTGTATGAGCCCCACGTGAATGGCCTTTGAAAAGCCTATTCAGGCACCGCTAATGTTATTTTAACCCCCCCGTTTTAAAATAAAACCTTAAAAACATATATGCAAATCGTACCTTAGCGTGCACACTGGGCAGTGATCCGCGGTCCAACGTCATCTTTTGGCACGCCTACCTCTTCTTTCTTCTTCTTTTGGTGGCGCCCTCCGGTCCTGGCTCTTCCCCGGCTTCATCGTCGTCTTCTTCTGGCGGTTTAAATCTGATTGGTTCAAATCCGGCGCGTGCACACTGCCATTGAGAAAAATGGCACCAGAGCGTGCGCAATAGCTCCGGAGGGAGCGCTCTGTGCACGCGCCGGATTTGAACCAATCAGATTTGAACCACTGGAAGAAGAAAACAATGAAGCCGAGGAAGAGCCAGGACTGGAGGGCGTCGCTGAAAGAAGAAGAAAGAAGATGTAGGCGTGCCAGAAGATGATGTGGGACCGTGGAGGACCGCCCAGTGTGCACAATAGGTATGATTTACATATATGTTTTTATAGTTTTACTTTAAAACGGGGGGGGGGGGGGGGGTAAAATAAGATTAGCAGTGCCTGAATAGTCTTTTTAGAGGCTATTCACGGATATGTAGGGCTCATACTGCAAAATTTTGCTGTTAGAGCCCCTTTAAATGCTCAGTATCTGGCTGGAGTTTTAGGAATGGCAAGTAGGTTGTCAGTGGGACCTGTCATTCCACCCCCCTCTAGTCCACACATTGTGGAGGTTTCTGCAGTGTGTCAGCTGCTTTGAGTTCTCCTCATCAAGGAGGCTTAAAATGTTGCTCCAGCAGCAGTTCTTGGTCAGAGCTTGGCTGGAGAGCCAGCAGGAAGGTCACACCATTGGAGCTGTGCTGTATCATTCAAATTGTTATTGATTCTGTTATTCTAGGTGAGGTAACCTATTATATGTTCATTTAGAGCCTAGCTGGGCAGGGATTTATTTTTGTATTGTTTTCTTTTGTTGCTGCACTGTTTTGGAGTGAAAATAAAACTCTACCTTTTTTTTTTGACTAATAATCTGTACTTGTGTGTCTATGCCACCCCACCTAGCAACCCCAGACCCTGACATATACACATATATAGTACCAACATAAGTACAATACATACATAAAGTCCAAAAAAGAAAAAGTTTGGAGCTCACCGTGTGTGTTCTGATATTCCAACCGGGGTGCACGATCAGCTTTCCGGGCAGAAAGGCAAGTGAAATGGGTAATCAACAAGAGATGAAGATCAGCATCACTCCGTGGAAAATGTAGAAAAAGTTCTTTAATCCATATTAAACGTAAAAAACATACAACAATAAAGAAAAGGTAATGACAAAAAAAAACACATTAAAAAACGCCGACGCGTTTCAGAACACGCAGTTCCTTAATAATGGCTTTTTTTAATGTGTTTTTTTGTCATTACCTTTTCTTTATTGTTGTATGTTTTTTACGTTTAATATGGATTAAAGAACTTTTTCTACACTTTCCACGGAGTGATGCTGATCTTCATCTCTTGTTGATTACACAATACATACATGTCTAACTAGCTGAGTGATCTAGTGCAAGTGCAAGAGACGACCCTGCCTGCCTGGACCTCCAATCTTTAGGCCAGTGATTTACTGTGTTACTGTCAGAGACCGTTCCTTATTATGTATCTCTAAAGGGCATGGTTGTTTGGGATTGGGAAGTGTACAAGTGCTTCCCGGCCATTATGTAACTGTGGGGAATTTCGGATACATTAACAAGCTGTTTTAGCCATTTCTTGACCGAACAGTCTTCTCCTGGCTTGTAAGTATATACCATATTTTGCAGACTATAAGGTGCACTGGACTATAAGGCGCATTACCCATGAGCGCCTTATAGTCCTGTCTAGGTTCATATATAAGGCGCACCGGACTATAAGGCGTAGCGCTGTCCAGTGCGCCTTATATGTGATTGAAAGCAGCACGCAGACTTTGCCGGCGGCCGCTGCTTAACTCCTCGCGTGCCGCCGCGTTCATCCATATATAAGGCGTACCGGACTATAAGGCGCAATTCGCCCTACAAGGTGCTGTCATTAGTTTGATACCCATCTTCCTGCTGACTCCCTTTCACATAATGGGGGGAATCAGGGTCCTTAGGGATAAAATAAACACAAAGGGTCAATTAATATGTGGAATAGGGGAACATTCTAGGGGACAGGAGGGGGGGGGGGGAGGTTGCCTTTCCTTGTGTCACCAAAAAGGGAAGGGGTCTGTTTTAAAGTGGGTCTGGTCATCCTGAAAAATGTCGCAGCATCCACAATAGCCCCTGGCCCTATCTGGAACCCCCGGCCCTGGCAAGCTGTGATATTCTGCAATTCCTATACAAGTGAATTGGATTTATTGATACAGCGATCCGCAGCAAGTTATGTTGTTTTCGCAGCTCACATTCATTTCTGATGGACGGTACAACATGACGCCATGACCAACTGAGGTCGAAATAAATACCCCATTAGAGGATGGAATTGCCCCGTCACATATTGTTATCATAATAGTAATAAATCAGAGTGACAGGTATAATACATCAGCCGTTGTGTTAAATATATATAAACATTTTATTAAAGGGAATGTATCACCAAAAAAATAACATTCTAGATTTATTAATATATATAATATTATATGTGGCCATTCTGAATTATTGCGGTTTTCACACCAAGACTATTTTAAAGTGAATCTGTCACCAGGAAAGAGATTACAGAAATCACAATATATTGTAGGGGACATTACACTGATCACCATCGTACCATTAGATGTGCAATAGATGCTCCATTTCCTTCAGCCTCATTTGCACTCTTTGGAAATAGGAAAATGAGGCTTAAGTGCAATGGGGGTGTGCCACATCCTCCAAAGGCTCCAGGGGGGGGGGGGGGGGTACACACAGATACTAAAGATGGGCAAACCAGGAGACTAAAGTAGGATGGAAGGCGCAAGGGAGCCCAGGAGAGGTGAGTATCTCCTCCATCACCGCTTATCATACCCTGGGTTCCAAAAAACCCCCAGAGTATAATAATGATTTTTGCATGGTGACACCCAAAAATGAATGCTTTGGACAAATCTAAAATTTTTGGAAAATCTGTAACAAATCCTGCTAGTTACGATCCGGTTTGTTCACCTGTACCAGGCACATGTATAAGAATTCAACAAGAATCGTCCTAGCTGTAGGACAGAAAGAGGATGTCAGTCTAGGACTGGGACAACAATTTATACCTAGAGACGGAGCCCTTGGAGGCACTGACAGACTCCAGTGCACTTGAGCCTCATTTGCATATTCCTAATATGATTTTTCAAGGTAATGGTGCATTTATAGGGACATAATGTCCCCTGCAATGGACTGTAACTGACACTTTGATATTGAGTTTCCTGCTGATAGATTCCATTCAAACTTTACTGTGTAGACTATGACACAGTCTGCAGAGCCATCTCCTGATCACTGGAGGGTGCAGCAAAGAAAAACAGGTCTGCTCGAATGCTGGAGGTCCAGATAAGACATAGAAATAACACAATACACTTCATACATAGGTCTCTGTTTGTGTCAGACTTCGGGTCCTTGAGCCCATTAATAAAATAATTCTGAAGGCCGAATTTCCAGCAATCCCCTATGGAAATACACCAGAGTACCCTTCACATTTTGGTGTCTTCTGCTGGACCATAATTGTATTAAAGCAATGGCCCAACGGAGCATCCTCTGACTCACTAGGCTGACCTGGTCTGTGTATGCGGCCCTGAGGAAGGGGCTTGTACCCCATCATTTTTTCGTGACTGTATGAGTCTATAGACAAGTTTATAACCATTATCTCCCATTCATTGCAGCTGCCATAAGTCATACACACCCTGCCACCAGGTTTGTGCGGACAAGGATGTGTCTATCTCTAATAAGGGAAGTTTTGAAAACCAAAAAGGAACAAAATAAAAAAAAAATTATATTAACACGAGTTCTCTTCTACAGATAATTTATAAAACTAACATTGCACGACCATAACAGGGAAATAGTAATAAATAGACCGTGTATAAGCACAAAGGGTTTAGGACAAGGGTTTTCCAGCGTTTATGAAAATTGCACCTTTTCTCTTATTGGGTACTGCGAGGGTCACATATAAAGGTGATAAAAAAAATCATGTTTTGTTTTATTTTCCCCCTGTGGGTCACAGACCCTGAAAGCGACATCCTTGGGGGGGGGAAATACAGAACCCTTTGGGCCTGATATTTATCCAGATTCCGAGTTGTTTAAAAAAAAAAAAAAAAAAAAAGTTCAAAAATTAAATTTTTGGGGATATTTTATCAACACATTTCCTGCAGTTTGTCTATGTCATAAAAATCTTTCCAGTGTCAGTCCAATCCAGGAATACTTGTGAGCCGGCAAGTCTTTAGAAGTCTCTGTCTTAAAGGTTCCTGAATTTTTTATTTATTTTTTCTTAAAAACATTTGTCGGACATTTTATACTTTCTTATATTTCGGGAGACATCCGTCAATCTGAATTTCCGCCGGCCAGCCATTATATCGGTTATTGCCATCGGAGTGGATGACCTGACAAAAGAAAAGCAAGTATTAAGATCAGAGAACCATCAGACACCTTGTCTATAACAGTAATGTTAGGGAGATACAATGGAAACCCAACAGACTCCATTATGGACCATGTCAAGTCCTTTGGGATCCATTGTAGGCCATCTTTAGATGGACCACTTTGGTCCATTCATCTGGTCCTATGATGGACGAGAACAGATCAAAGGATGCAAATATGATGGCATACTTAGGCTAGGATTACATTTGCACCAGGTTCTTCATCGTTCGGGTCCATCGGGGGACCCAAATAGAAAACCAGACTGCTAAAATAACAGTTACCCATGAAATTCTAGAGAGAATCCTGCTGTAGGCAAGAGAACTGCAACTTGGGGGAAGACTTATTTGTGAGCAAGATAACGACCTCCAATCCCAGCCGGACAAGGTCTCTTCATGTTGAGGGCAGAGATATGTGAGGGCACTCTTCTCCCAAACCTGATTGATGGTTTATTAATGCAAAATTGTGCCCACCGCCATCAACGTGGCCTATTGTGCTTATCCCCAAATAAGCTACTGAAGAATGTCCTCAAGTGGCTGAATCCAGACCTCAATCCAACCGAGAATTGTACTTACAAATGCAATGACAAAAGTCAAACCACCTGCACGCATGGCTGTAATGGAGTTGGGCGAACCTCATGACATCCATTTGTCAGTTTCGTTTTGGGTCGGAATGGTTTGGTCTGAGCTGGAACGGCTATTAACGCAGTCTGGGGCTGAAGAGAGGCTTAAAGGCATGACATGAAGTTAGGATCTCCATAGGACCAATGAGGCCCAATCACAGGCCCCGGATGCTGCTGACATCATTAAGGAGACCATTAGAACCCACCCCAGATACCAGAGCCCAGGAGAGGTGAGTAAGACTGTTGTGCTTACGTACCTCCCAATGACCTCTGAAGAGACCCAGAGTATAATAGAAGTCTGCAGGTGACGAATCCCAAAAATTTTAGATTCAGCTGAACCTGAAAGGTTTGTAAAATTCATAACAAAACCAATTTGTTATGAACCAGTTTGGTCATCCCTAGACCACAATTTCCACCAAAGGGGCGGGTATTGAATTTAAATAACTATACCAATCTGTAAGGGGGTGAATACTTTTGCAATACATCATTTTGTGTCCCCTAATAATTCGGGTCCTGCTTTCAAGCGCATGAAAAGAGAAAATCCCAGAACAGCGAGGGGGTAGGTCATGTGACTCCTCTCGGCTGAATGGTTAAAAGGGGGGGGGGGTCATATGCAAGTTACGTGGAAACAAGTGCGCCCTCTAGTGTGTATGTGGACGATACACCTTACACAAGGGCTATGCAGCAACCGCGTTGTCCTGCAAGAT
Source organism: Leptodactylus fuscus (assembly GCF_031893055.1). Taxonomy (NCBI): domain Eukaryota; kingdom Metazoa; phylum Chordata; class Amphibia; order Anura; family Leptodactylidae; genus Leptodactylus; species Leptodactylus fuscus. Next base: position 26,940,667 of record NC_134266.1, on the reverse strand, counting down.
CAAAACTAATATCGGTAAATGATGACTACAAGGTTGTAGAAATTGCAACAAAAAAAAAATGGATCAATCCTTGTGCCCCCCCCCCCCATGTATATTCTGCACTACAGTGAAATTATTCTCTTTTCTTATTTTACCTTCTCTCTTTCGATATCATTAGGGATTGTGTTTTGTTTTATAGCCAAGAACACCCACTGCGAGCGGAATCTTAGGTTTCGTACTTCTTTACTGCCGAGTTCTTCAAAAGTCTTCTTGGCAGCTTCGCTTAATCTGCAAATATAAAATTACGATTAAAATTATCAATGTGGATTATTACAGAATTGGAAAAATTACATCAATCATCTTCAACGCATAACCTGCTATAATCTGCAATTGTGTAACCCCCTGTTCACACCAGTGTTCGGTTCTGTGTCGTTCGGGCCTGCATGGGTACCTGAGAGACAGAGACCCCGTCTGCTTAAAAAGTGGTTACCCGCGGTCCCCAAAGAATATAATGGGTCCCCAGGGTGTCCTCATTGCAGGACTTTTCTCTCTGCCGACTTTTAGGTGGAATCTGCAGTGGAGTCTCCTATTCAGGTGTGAATCAGCCTAAAGAACTTGTGGGGACCAATGTGATTGAAGGTGCAGGCATCGGTGGAGTAACTAGGAATGGCGGGGCCCCGTGGCGAACTTTTGACAGTCCTCAGTGGTGTCGGCCATCTTCCTTGACGTTCGGACATCACATGACCCAGGCCCCGGCCATGTGACGTCAGGGACCTCACAGTAGTAGGCCCGGAGCCTGCCAGGAGCGTGGAAGGGTAAGTAACACTATTTTTTATGTTCGCCTACCTCTCCTGGACCTCCGATCATTATACTCGGGGGGTCTAAAAAGACCCTTCCCCCGGGTATAATAGTGTTTGTGGGGCCCATGGCGTCACTTACCGATCCCGGCCCCTACAAGGATCGGTAAGTAAATAAGGCCCATTAACGGCTGGAGTAACTCCAGTCGGTAACAGCCTATTAAGAAAAAAAACAAAAACGCAGCGGTAGCGTCTGTCGCCGGGCCCCTAATGTCTCGGGCTCTGTGGCAGCTGCTAACCCGGTAGTTACGCCACTGGCAGGCATGTTTAGAACATCACACACCATCAAAGCTTCATACTGACTATGAAGAATGTTTTGGGGCTGCTTTGCTGCCTTAGGTCTCAGGGTCTGGACATCCCCTCCCCCCACTGTATTTCTCGCATACAATACTGGTCTTTCTTACTTTGTATATGCGTCATCGAAACTGGCGACCAGGATGATGAAGCCGCTGGGTATTTTGTTGATAAAGTCAACCATTGGTCCAGAGAAGTCTGAAATGACGAAGAACATGTAAGCGGCAGCCATAGGCACTACTATTATATACATGTAGAGATGAGCGAACACTGTTCGGAACAGCACGCTCCCATAGAAATGAATGGAAGCGGCCGGCAAGCGGGGGGGGTTAAGCGACCGGCCACCGGCAAAGCGTACGTGCCAAGTGCTTTCATTCATTTCTATGGGAGTGTGCTCTTCGGATCGGCTGATCCGAACAGTGTTCGCTCATCTCTATATACATGTCACCTGGGGTCCCCCCGTATAGTAACCATTATATACAGTATTGATGTAAATCATTGTACTTCTGCTGTAAAATTCTTCCTGTACCCTGCAGCTTCTCCTGCTGATCTTTGGGGTCCTTTGGATAGGTCATCAGAAGTTACAGGGAATCCCCAGGATTTACCTATTAGAACAGGTCACCAATATCTGATTGCTGGAGGTCTAATAACTGGGACCACCACCCATCAGGTGATCGCTGCAGCCTCTTCGCTGAACACCAAGCACAGCGCCATATGGTGCCTGGGCCTGATATTGCAGATCAGCCCCATTCAACTGAATGGACAGAGTTGCAAACAGACCACGTGATGGATGAATGTGACATCACTGGCCTGTAAAGTGCAAGCAACGCTCACCTGAGCACTGCTGTCACTGCAAATTGCTTATCTGTGGGGGTCCCGGGTGTCAGCCACCTCACATGAGATATTGATGACCTATTCTAAGGAGAGACCATCAGTATTTAACTCCCAGAAAACACCTTTATTATAAAGCAGGTAGCCAAAGTGGCCAAAAACTTTACGAATGGTTGTAGTAATGTGCTTTGTCCAGCAGGTGTCACTTCTTACACACATATATAACGTCTTATAACTTACATGAAATTGTGTCCGATCTGCCGGAGCACTCGGGGGTACAGACACCAATGTGGCTATATCCATGCGGATGAAACCCCCACCTCCACCCTGTGGTAACCTATAGCTGCATGACCTCAAAATCCTCCGGCCATCGGCCACTGTGTTGGGTCATGTGTTATTGGCCTCAATATGCGCATATATCCTAATACTCATACTTTTTATAACCGATAGCATAATACTGGGCGTAGCAGTGAAATACACCCAGATCACACGGTCGCTGACGTTCATACCTCCCTCGTACATGTCAAACGATTTGGTCTCTGTGAGCTTCATGGTCTCATCTAGAAAACAAAAGGAACATAAGACACAGGAAGAAAGAAGAATATCAGAAGAACAACATGTTATGTAATATGTATGGATATACGAGTCCTACTAGAGGTATTAAATAAGGCACCTGCAAGGGGCGGTTACTATACCGGGTATAAGAAAGAGGGTAACTGGGCATAAAACACCAAAGACGGCGGCGGGCACAGACTAAAGAGGCAGTAGACAAAGGGGGACATCTGGGGCGGAAGTACAGGGGTAGTTACCTGGTGGGTGGGTAGTAAGGGGCTCATGGGGCGAGGCACTGAAAAAGGATTCTGGTGCAGGTAACTGGACTTAAGGCACCAAAGTAGGCACCTGGGACAGAGACTAAAGAGGGCCCCGGGATAAGTAGTAAAGGGAACATCTGGGGCAGAAATACACTTAAAGGGTCACCTAGTAGATGGGTACTAAGGGGCACATGGGGCAGAAGAACTAAAAAGAAATTCTGGTATAGGCAATTGGTCTTAAGGCACCTGGGGCGGGAACTACAGGGGACACCTAAAAGGTAACTAAAGGGGACATCTGGGAAAGAAGCCCTAATGTTGGTTATTGGGGCACAGACAATGGTGAGAACCCAATGAAGGGACTAAACAGGGTAGACACCCTCTGGAGCAGTACGAAGGGTTGCAGCAGAAACTATAGAGGGAATATGGGGCAGAAGCACTAAAAAGGGCACTTAAAGCAAGCAATATAGGGGGTAAATGTGGGGTCTGTACTACAGGAGACCACTGGGGCAGGCATTAAAGGGTCATCCAAGGCGTTATTTGGTAGAAATGGTAGTAAAGATTTCTGAAGCCGAGGCAGCTAGGTGCATATATAGAGAGCAGGGGTCACATGACTGCCACCATTGTTTACCCTGGGGTAGGAAGGGGGGGTTGTTCAGTGAATTGCCCATGTTGTGGCCTTCCTGGAGGGCAGTAACTTACGGTTGATAACAGCGATGTTTATCCCCCTGTTCCCATTCTTCTTTATTCCACCTAATAATCTGAAAGATAAGAAACGTTATTAGGTCACATGTATGAATACGTGATGTCACTTGGTGCCACGTGTCGTATTTACGTCACCCACAGCCCCTTCCTGACAGGGGGAAGGGTCATCTGTCCAGTAAGACTTGGAAATCTCTGGCCTTGATAAGTCTCCCCCTTACAATCCTAAATCCCAGTCTTACTGGTGCCAGATATATGTAAAAAATTTTTATAAATTGCAAAATTCTGTTCTTATCATTGAACCCATGATGGACCCCAAAAAAGAGACTGTGCCCAGGATAATAAAGTAAGGGTGACAAGACAGGATCTTATAGGACTCATATAACCTTAAAGCAGAGGGAAGCGCGTGAGGATTAGGAGAGAGGTCGTTCTGCTCCAGGACTAGCAGGATAGCGACAATCTACTTTCTCTTTGTTTTTAGATGGGCCCTTTTTGGCCACACTGTAGTATGTATGGGGTATGTAGGGGGGTCATTGGAAATGGTTGAGGGAAAGCGTCATCATAAATATGTATGGTGTCCTGATGCTCCATCAGGGTGGTGTCCTTAGAAGTCATTGTAATTGGGTGCGGTGTCCCCACCGGCAATGGCTCGGTGCCATATTTTTGTGCTTTACCTCCTTTCACCTTATTTTTGCTATGCGGAGTTGGGTGTAATGTTATGTAGCGCTATAATGAGACATCTATAGCAATAAAGCTGGTCTGCAGTCTTCCAGGCTCGATAAAATTTAACTTTTAATGGTTCATTATAAACAATTTAGATTCCATAAAGAAAAAACGTACAGCAGACCCATAAAGTGCGAAGTTAGAAAAAACAAAGTGCGCATAGTAATTAAAAACCGCCGACGCATTTCGAGGTCATATGGCCTCTTAGTCATGGCATGTTTTAAGTTCACAATCTACTTCCTTATAACCACCTACGGTAATCCGGACACCGGTGATCTCATTCGCGTAATAACACTGACAATCGTATTTGCATTTTAAACAATTCATAAAATAACAATCCTATATTAACACTACATAAACCTTAGATTAAAGAGCAATTTAGGTAAAGAACAACATATACATAGCTTAGCCCTTGATTAATTGTATCGTTCTCGTAATGCACGTATTCTGGGACCTCACTTAAGCCTCAATCACATGATCCAATACTGCCTAACCCAAGGTAAGGAGGAGATCAACCTTTCCATAGGAATACCCGAAACACAAAGCCTATTATCCCACACCAGACGGAGCGTGAGAGCAGGAGACAGCGGCGTTCTGTGGCCGCCCAGGGATCCCCGGTGTCTGCTTGTTCACAGCGCAAGCTGAGCGTTATCTCTGGACACTGGCAGGCTGGAGCTGCCGCAGCCCCGCCTGCCAGTGTCCGGAGATGACTCTCAGCCTGCACTGTGAACAAGCAGACACCAGGGATCCCTGGCTGCTTCCCACGATCGACCCATATGTCCTTTGCTATCAACCGATAGATCAAGATCAACGTATTGGGGACCCTTGGTCTAGAAGCACCGGACATCTGTTCAGTTTCCCCCTTCGCACTGTCTCTTATATGTTCCTGAATTCTGACATTTAATTTCCTACTGGTACAGCCTATATACCGTATTTTTCGGACTATAAGGGAGGGTTCACACGATGTAACGTGCCGCGTGATGTGGCACGTCTATGCCGCGGGAGCTTTTGCAGGCCGTACACGCTCCCATTGATTTCAATGGGAGCGGGGATCGTATGCACCGCGCTATTTTGCGGCCGTGATTTTGTGGCCGCAAAATAGTGTATTGCCGTCTATGGGACATTCTGTATATTACAATTATGGCTGGTCATGGACCAGCCGCAATAGTAATATAGCAATGACAGGCCTGGGAGCCTTCAGTTGGCTCCTGGCTGTCACCAGAACAGGTCGGCTCCTGTGATATCGCCGCGCAGGAGCTGGCCCAACTTTACAGGTATGGTGCTGGTGGGGACCGGCCCTGGGGGGTTAGTTTACACTTTGGGGGGAAGGGGCCACCAATACAGACCCGACATCTGCTGAAATAGAAAGGCGGATGCCGGGGAGGGTTAGACGCCAGCACAGATGCCGGGGCCTGAGACATCGTTACGCTCCTGCGGCAGGAGCGACGCTGCTATTCCGGGGGGGGGACGGAGAAGCGGAATAGCAGCATCGCTTTTGCCGCTGCTGGCTTCCTGCAGGGCAGGAGCAAAGCGATGTCTCAGGCCCCGGCACCTGTGCCAACGTCTAACCCTCCCCGGCATCCGCCTTTCTATTACAGTGGATGCCGGGTCTGTATTGCGGCCACATTCGGACTATAAGACGCACCCTTCTTTTCCCAAAAAAATTTTGGGAGAAAAAGTGCGTCTTATAGTCCAAAAAATACGGTAATCCAGGTTGCATGTAATGCACCGGATACAATAAATGACCGAAGTGGAATTACAGTCCAAATAATCCTCAATGTGCGTATGAAAACTAGAGGCATTGCTAAGAACGTTACCGGTGTTATAAGCTTTATCGCAGGTCCTACATTGTAATGCACCACACTTATAGAAACCCTTTCTCGATCTAATATTACTGTTTCTTTTTGAGCAGGAAGATAACTTGGGGACAACAGACGGCCAAGCGTTCTACATTTTCTTTCTAAAAATTGTACGCCATTTTTTAACAGTTCCTCTGTGGCAGCATCCAGCTCAAGGATAGGCAAGTTCTTTTTTATCAATTTTTAATCCTGTTGAATTGGGGACTATAAGATGTACTGAGAACTATTTTGTTCTGAGTCACCTCCATCTTTTTTTTATTTGCCAAAATCTGTGGTCAGTCTCTCAGGTGCGGAGCCAAGTGAATCCCAAATGAGTGTTTTGGAAAAAGGCTTGAACTTTGCTCCTAGAAGAGACTTTGACCTATTGGAAACCATAAGATAATCCTTTAATAGTCCCACCTTGGGGAAATTTCAGCGTGTTACAGCAGCATAGTAATACAGATACAGGATAATACAGAGTAATATGTTACAGACGTAGACACAGATAAGCTGAGAAGAGAAGATATACTAGGAGTCCATGGCAGCTAAGGAAAAACAGAAGAGAAAGAGGAAGACCTCATGGTCATCGTCATAATCATTAGTTCTCTGTGCGGAGAGCTCTTCGTTTGGTCTGATGTAGATTATACAGCCTGGTCGCGGTTGGAAGGAAGGACCTGCGATAGTGCTCCTTCTCACACTTGGGGTGAAGCAGACGGTCGCTTACAGTGCTGCCAAGTCCCATCAGGGTCCCATACATGGGGTGGGATTTGTTCTCCCGCATGGAGGTCACCACAGACAGTATCCTTCTGTCACCCGCCACCTGTACTGGGTCCAAGGGGCTCCCCAGGACAGAGCTGGCCCTCCTGATCAGCCTGTCAAGTCTATTTCTGTCCCTGGTTGATATACTGCTTCCCCAGCAGGCCACACCGAAAAAGATGGCTGAGGCAACCACAGAGTTGAAGAAGGCCCTAAGAAGTGTCCCCCGGACTCCGAAGGCCCTCAGCCTCCTGAGCAGGTAGAGTCTGCTGTGGCCCTTTCTGTGCAGCGCCTCCAGGTGATCAGCCCAGTCTAGTTTATTATTGAGGAGCACGCCCAGGTACTTATAGGTCCTGACTATCTCAATACATGTTCCTTGGATCTCCACCGGGGTCGGAGCACCTCTCCGTTTACTAAAGTCCACCACCATCTCCTTGGTCTTCCCAGCATTAATCCTGAGCTGGTTCTGCTGGCACCATTCAACAAAATCCCGGTTTAAGTCTCTGTAATAATGGATGTGAACAAATTTGTACGAACTATTACTATCAGGAAACATTTTTTTGATGGAACTGATATTAAAGTTGATCAATTAGAACATTAGAAAAGAGGATGTCACTGCAATAATGACAGATAGTCATCAATATGTCAATAAATCATGTTTCTGTAAAAATGGTGTGTGTATATATATATATATATATATATATATATATATATATATATATGTATATACATACATATATATATATATAATACCAGTCTTCCGGGAAGAAGGCCAGCGCCGAAACGTGCGTAGGGGATTCCTGGAGTTCCGTCTCTCTGGTAATACTTTTACTTGGTTATTATGCCACCATGGGTTTGTTCTAAATGAGTGAGTGGGCAACTTTCTGTTCCTTACTCCTTTATTAATATTCATGTATATTTGCAATCATGCATTTTGGTCTCTTTATATCTCTTTGCACTTTGCCTACTGTATCTACTAGATGTATATTGACTGGTATTATATATACACCATTTTTACATATACATGATTTATGAACATATTGATGAATATCTGTATGTTACGGTTCTGTATATATATATATATATATATATATATATATATATATATATATATATATATATATATATATATATATATAAAAAAATTTAAACCACAGAACCTCTTAGCTGTAGAACACTACAGCGAGGTCCACAGGCCCAGTGGTGGGTGGCTGTATGTCTGAACTCAATGTGAAATACTGCGAAGACTCTCCAGTGTTAAAATCAATGTGAACTACTGCAAGACACTGCAGCCTGAACTAAATGTGAACTACTGCAAGACACTGCAGCCTGAACTCAATGTGAACAGTGTGTACTGTGCGACACTCTATGTGAACAAGGTGCAAGTAAAATCCTGCCAGTTTAGCTCACTGGCCAGGTGCACCAGTACAAGTGAAACACACGCGGCCAAGGGTTAACACTCACCCCAGGCCAGCAAACACACACACTTACCCCTGCGACAGCTAGGGGCCACCAAGGAAGTTTAGAGCATTCTCCTGCACACAGCTTGGAGTTACCAGGGGAGTTTGATGTTGTGCATTTATATTGCAGCCAGACATGGAGTTTATATGCTATGCTCTGTTATTGGTCACGTATAACCACGCGACCGGGGCTTTTAAATTGTGAATGGAAATCTGGTTCATACAGAGAACCGAATCTCCGCCTTATTTTGTGATTGGTCGTATGTAATCACGTGACCAGGGCCTAAATTGTGTATGGAGGTTCAAGGTGTGGGATCATAGGCTTTGTGTTTCGGGTATTCCTATGGAAAGGTTGATCTCCGCCTTACCTTGGGTTAGGCAGTATTGGATCATGTGATTGGGGTTAAAGGCTTAAGTGAGGTCCCAGAATACATGCATTACGAGAACGATACAATTAATCAAGGGCTAAGCTATGTATATGTTGTTCTTTACCTAAATTGCTCTTTAATCTAAGGTTTATGTAGTGTTACTATAGGATTGTTATTTTATGTGTCGTTTAAAATGCAAATACGATTGTCGGCATTATTATGCGAATGACATCACCGGTGTCGGGATTACCGTATTTGGTGGTTATAAGGAAGTAGATTGTGAACTTAAAACATGCCATGACTAAGAGGCCATATGACCTCGAAACGCGTCAATGGTTTTTAATTACTATGCGCACTTTCTGTTTTTTCTAACTTCACACATTATGGGTCTGCTGTACGTTTTTTCTTTATGGAAACTAAATTGTTTATAATGAACCATTAAAAGTTAAATTTTATCGAGCCTGGAAGACTGCGGACCTGCTTTATTTCTATACATTTCTGCTGGGAAAACGCCTCTATAGGTCCGGAGGAGTACAAGGTCGTGCACCCTTTCGGGACTCGTGTATTTATGGTGAGTTGCAGTGTCATTTTTCCCATATACGTTATAGTGCTATAATGAGGTGACAAAGTGACACTTTAATGGGGAAAATAGTCAGAGGGTACAAAGTCCTAGTAGTTAAAGGGCAACATACTAAAAGTCACCAGTAAGGGGGAATAATATATTGAGACACACACATGCAATTAACATAGAGGAAAACATATCTTTGTGGTACCGCCATGGGCACGACAACCATACCTAAAGAGCAAAGAACAGGAGATTTCCAAAGACCAGACAGTAATAAGGTAACATTTACTTACAATTCATCTTCCAGGCATATGTCAGGTTGAATAGAGTTTCCTCCTCCGCTCCGTATCTTGAACACAACCTCCGAGGACGAGCAGGTTCTCCATGATGCACACTTCTGTCGCTTGGGAAGTGGAGCTGTCATAAAACATATACAACACTGCTGTAAGTATACTATCACCTGCGAATAATATGACTATAGACCTTACTGGAATTGGGTAGCTGCTGGTCAAATGCTAAGTCCAAGCTCAGCTTAAAGGAATTTTCCATCATTATGACAATCCTGCACAGTGCAGGTCAATGGCAGAATCACTATGAGGTGAAAGTACATAAACCTACAAAACAAAGTGCGCAGTTTCCCACAAATGCCTGTTTTGCACCATTTTATTAAACTATCATATATGGGTTATGTAATCCAAATCTCTGGAGTCTGCCAAGTCCAACAAGACAGAGACCAGAAACAACAAAAACCCCATAGAGCATTGATTGGCTAAGGTGAGGACAGCTCGCAAGGATTTCCTGCTCGACAACCTCAGGAGTCAGCGCTTTATTACAACACAACAGAGTCATTATATGAGATCTTTGATAATTTGCCTAATATATCTTTATAGTATTAAGGATATATATCCCGAAAAATAAACCTTTCACAACACAATGCCGCTATAGAGAATCTATCCCATATCCAGCTCACGATTATGTTACTGCAGAAGAAATAGATGAGGAGATGATACATATAATCCTCATAGCAACTATTAGTGTATAGGTAGCAATATACGTATCCATACACACATCACAGTCCGATAGTATAATGGGATTCAGATATATACTGTATGTCCCTGTGCTTATAAAACAGGCTCCTAAAGTGTAAAGGTGTTGATGTGCACATATACAGTCACAGCGTAGGGGGATACATAAGTAAGCCCCTACTACCTAGATGGCATCTTGTGCATAGGTGTTGATACACGCACCCATACACTACCAAACAGGAGTACTGGCACCGGGAAATGTAGTTTTTCAACAATTTTTTTTTTGTTTGTTTATTTGAAGGGTTAAAGTTCTCTTGTGTTTAGCAATAACCCCACAAGAACGCCATTGACCTACAGGGGTGACTCTCCCGGAGGGACTTGTTTGCAGGATATGAGACTTACCTGGTCCATAATACCAGTGTATTTCCATCTGCTCTTACAGTACAGACCCCCATAGTGTGACCGCTCTTACAGTACAGACCCCATAGTGTGACCGCTCTTACAGTACAGACCCCCATAGTGTGACCGCTCTTACAGTACAGACCCCCATAGTGTGACCGCTCTTACAGTACAGACCCCCATAGTGTGACCGCTCTTACAGTACAGACCCCCATAGTGTGACCGCTCTTACAGTACAGACCCCCATAGTGTGACCGCTCTTACAGTACAGACCCCTATAGTGTGACCGCTCTTACAGTACAGACCCCCATAGTGTGACCGCTCTTACAGTACAGACCTCCATAGTGTGACCGCTCTTACAGTACAGACCTCCATAGTGTGACCGCTCTTACAGTACAGACCCCCATAGTGTGACCGCTCTTACAGTACAGACCTCCAGAGTGTGACCGCTCTTACAGTACAGACCCCCGTAGTGTGACCGCTCTTACAGTACAGACCTCCATAGTGTGACCGCTCTTACAGTACAGACCCCCATAGTGTGACCGCTCTTACAGTACAGACCTCCATAGTGTGACCGCTCTTACAGTACAGACCCCCATAGTGTGACCGCTCTTACAGTACAGACCCCATAGTGTGACCGCTCTTACAGTACAGACCCCCATAGTGTGACCGCTCTTACAGTACAGACCCCCATAGTGTGACCGCTCTTACAGTACAGACCCCATAGTGTGACCGCTCTTACAGTACAGACCCCATAGTGTGACCGCTCTTACAGTATACAGCTCTCTAGTGTGACCGCTCTTACAGTATACAGCTCTATAGTGTGACCGCTCTTACAGTACAGACCCCCATAGTGTGACCGCTCTTACAGTACAGACCCCCATAGTGTGACCGCTCTTACAGTATACAGCTCTCTAGTGTGACCGCTCTTACAGTATACAGCTCTCTAGTGTGACCGCTCTTACAGTATACAGCTCTCTAGTGTGACCGCTCTTACAGTATACAGCTCTCTAGTGTGACCGCTCTTACAGTATACAGCTCTATAGTGTGACCGCTCTTACAGTATACAGCTCTATAGTGTGACCGCTCTTACAGTATACAGCTCTATAGTGTGACCGCTCTTACAGTACAGACCCCCATAGTGTGACCGCTCTTACAGTATACAGCTCTCTAGTGTGACCGCCCTTCCTTCCGCCTGTCACTTGACACTACGACAACCTGACAGCACAGGACTGACATGTGACTGCAGCTCCGCAGTATAAGACAATGAAATGAGGAAACTAATAGCTGTCAGTTCACACCTGCACCCAAGCAGAACTTTACCCCATACATGTAGGAATAGTTTCGCTTCTTCCCACAGCTACAGGAATCGGGTTCTTTAACTAAATACCTACAACATATTTTCTAATATTACAATATTGCCCCAATTTTTGTTCCTGACTTTGCCCATATCAGGGTAGATATCATTCAGTTCCTTAAGGTGTCTGGCTATACCCCTGAGAAGGGCAAATGACTGAGGTGCTGCACAGTTGGGCGTCCTCCATACAAATTTGATAATCCCCTGATCGATCCCACTGAAATCACATTTACCTAATGCCTTTGAGCTACTTGAAGTCATTTTTCAGGACCATACAGAAATTTATCGTTGTTGCTTCTGTGTATTCTCTTTTTACCTTTAGGGCATGTTCACACAATACAAATACACATTGTAACTTCCGACATGTATTTGCAATGGAACCTGAGGCAACAAATTGCACCTGGTTTTGCAGCTCACATATCTTGCCTTCTCTCCATCTTGTATTCTGCCTTTTACCAGGTTTCCTCATCTGTAGGCTATATTTATTATATTTATAGGTGCGGTGCCCTGAGCTGTGGGGAGTACACTAGTTACCGCACACTGTACACAGTCAGGGCCGCCGATAGGCCAGTACTACTGCTACTGGCGTCAGGGGCCCGGCCAAATTTTAAAATGGGGGGGGCCCGGGCCCCCTGGCGCCGGCAGCAGTCATTGTATGTCCTGTTTCAACTCAGATCTGCGTCCAGAGGACGCAGATCTGAGTTGAGCACATACGCGGCTGAAGCGAGGAGCTGACACAGGTCAGCTCCTCGCTTCGCCACTGCCGCCTGTCTCGCTGACACATATGCGGCTGAAGCGAGGAGCTGACCTGTGTCAGCTCCTCACTTCGCCGCTGCCGCCTCTCTCGGTGACACATATGCGGCTGAGCCGGAACCCGGCTTAGCCGCATATGTGTCAGCAAGAGAGCCGGCAGCGGCGAAGTGAGGAGCTGACACAGGTCAGCTCCTCGCTTCAGCCGCATACATGTCAGCGTCAGCGAGAGAGACACCCAGCGGCGAAGCGTGGAGCTGACCTGTGTCAGCTCCTTCCTTCAGCCGCATGTGTCAGCGAGAGAGAAGCGCAGAGAGCGGCGAGGGAGCGGAGGAGAAGGTAAGTTTAATGTGGAGGTGGAACGTGAATCTGGGGGCAGATGAAAGAGAGGACGGAATGACACTGGGGCAGATGAAGGAGGGGACGGCATGACACTGTGGGGACATGAATCTGGGGGGACATGAATCTGGGGGCAGAGATGTGGGGACATGAATCTAGGGGCAGAGATGGAAGGGGGACATGAAACTGGGGGCAAATGAAGGGTGTATATGAAACTGGGGGAGAGATAGAGGGGGGACATATAATTTACGGGTGACTGTAGGAGGATTATACTGTGTGCGGGCACATGAAAAATTAACAAGTGGGCGGAGTCAACACAAAAGTGGGAGGGGCTAAATTTGCTGCGGCGCGCTAAGTGCGCCACACATTTTGTCCCTCTTTTAGTTCTTCAAATGTTGGGAGGTATGGAGATGGGGGGGACATGAATCTGGGGGCAGAGATGGAGGGGACATGAATCTGGGGGCAGAGATGGAGGGGACATGAATCTGGGGGCAGAGATGGAGGGGACATGAATCTGGGGGCAGATGAAGGGTGTATATGAAGCTAGGGGAGAGACGGAGGGGGACATATAATTTACGGGTGACTGTAGGAGGATTATACAGTGTGCGGGCAAATGGAAAATTAATGAGTGGGCGGAGTCAACATAACAGTGGGTGGGGCTAAATTTCCCGCGGTGCGCAAAGCAAAAATGGCGGGGGGGGGGGGCCCAGACACTTAGGCTGTATGGGGCCCCAAAATTCCTGATGGCGGCCCTGTACACAGTAAACAGAGGAGAATCTGCTCCACATGAACAGCCCCAGTATCATGCAGGACATACGTAGAGAAACACTGACATGGGCTGGAAAGTGCTTTGGTTGTTATAGAAAGCTCATATTTAGATCCAACTTCAGCTTAAACCCATGTTTCCCTCACTGCTCCCAATTACTCCCTCCCCATCCTCTCCTTAGACTTCTCCAGATTTGTAATCTGAATCATGTGACCTGAGGAGCATCTTGAGACGCATATGGCAAAGGAAGGAAAAGAAGAGAACCTGATAGTAGGAGATAGAAGCATTATAATACAACATTTCTTAGAACTGCCTGTATTTATTTATGAAAAGGTTATTAAAAATGTACTGGCAATATGACCCCAGAGTATAATGAGCAGAGGGCCAGGGGAAGGGATAAAAAATAAAAAAAAACAGTCTTACTCACCTCTCCCTGGCTCCGCTGCAGGTCTTCCATTGTCTTCTGGATGTCAGCATTCACATCAGAGACTACTGAGGCCTGTGATTTGGCTGAGGCTCATGAAGTCTCTAGGCCAGAAGAGGCCTGAAGTCTGACACCGGAGCTCGGGAAAGATGAGTAAGATTGTTTATGTCTAATCACTTTCTCTGGTCTTTGGTTTATTATACTAAAGAGACCCCAGAGACACACCATGGCCATTGGATTCCTGCACACCCTCATAATTTGCACCTCCAGAATTACCGCTAGATCCTAGAATGTCTTCCTCCTCTACTTGCAAATAATGCTTACTGTTCTTATCCAGTTCATCAAAAAGAGGAGGAAGACTACTCTGACTAGAAGAACTGAATTTCTCAGCAGGTGCCGCATGACCATCACAGATCTGTGTCTAAGAAGATAAAGGAGTTATGGTTGGCAGTCCAAAATAGCTTTGCGATAAATGACTTGTTATGGAGGAGGAACACACAGAAACCTGACTCAAGATCACATCACATTGGATGTAATTTCTCCTGTGAGATGAGACAGCTAAGTAATCAAAATCTTCATCTTCATTCTCAGGAAGTACAACAATCCTGCAACTACTGGCGATGCCACCAAGATCAGAAGCAATGTTGCTGTTGCCACCCATATTCTTATTATTAGTAATTACATGAGTGTTTCCACTTCCCCCCTCCTTTTGCCTGTTCCCTGACCTGTTTTTTTTTAAAATTGGTGCAGGCTGTAAGACTTTATATACCAACAACAACAAAAAGATTCTTAAAGGAATAATTTTTCAGACTAGCACACTGCATCACACTGTGTATTGGATAAGAGCAGAAAAAAAAAAAAAGGATACATAACGGGGTTTTTTCAGATTAGTAGAAGCTGAATCAGTGTTTTGCTGTTAGAACAGCAGTTTCTATGTATTAAAGGGATCCTATCATACAAACGCTTTTTTTTCTGACTAACACGTCAGAATAGCCTTAACGCTGGGTTCACACCTGCGTTCAATGTGTCCGTACTATGGTTTCCGTCTTCTGCATGGCAGAAGACGGAAACCATAGATCGGGTCCGGCCGTGCGCGGCGGAGAGCGCAAAACGCTCACTGCCGCACACGGCCGGACAGCTTTCTCACCCATTCAAATGAATGGGTGAGAAAGTCTCCTGCAGGCTTCCGTCTCCTGCATCTGTTTTATGCAGGAAACGGAAACCTGCAATAAGGAAAGAAGAACGCAGATGTGAACGAGCCCTGAGAAAGACTATTCTTCTCCTACTTTTCGTTGTCTTCTCCGCGCCGCCGTTCTCCTGAAATCTTGGTTTTTGTCGGTATGTATATTACTTCTCTCGCAGCATTTTCTCGTGGCCTCTGGGCATGCGCAGTCTGCTCTGCCCGAGGCCTGAGATCTAGAAGTCTGAAACCTGTGCCGGAAGAAGAGGTTGAAGAGGACGTTGCTGACGAATATGGAGGCGGTGCTGGAGAGAGTTCTCTCGCAGCATTGGGAACGCCCCCAGTGCTGTTTGTGCACTGTGGCCCACCCCCAGTGCTGCGAAAGAGCTCATTTGCATAACGACAAGAACCGGGATTACAGGGGAACGTCGGCGCGGAGAAGACAACGAAAGGTAGGAAAAGAATAGCGTTTCTTAAGGCTATTCCTATGTGTTACTCTGAAAAAAAAGCGTTTGTATGATAGGATCCCTTTAAAAAAAAAAAAAAGTAAACTCTTACCCAAAGAAACCCTGAACAAAAGATTTTTCAATAACAGGACTGACGGTCACACAGCAGAGATTCTCCCTCACTTTTAGCTACAATTTCTATCACTAATCTAATTCATCCAAAGCAAATTGGCATATTTGGGTTGAATCCGGCTCATAACAAGTCGGTTCACCCATCTCTACTTCAGAGTAAGAGAGAGTAATGGAGCAGAATCTCCAATCTTCTACATATTGTGTCTATTGTTGACCTCCTAGTAGCGAGTCTCCACCCACCAGCTCAGGGATGATTGAGGATTAGGGATAATCCTTATGTAATGACTCATGGTAGGTTTCCTATAAAAGTCATGTAAAAGAGTGGTACGCAGTAAGAAGGCAGCTTGTATTTTAAACAAGGTGTAGCCTTGACCCATATATCAGACTTACCTATAACAACTGGTTTGACACCTATTTTATTCATAGTTCCAATGGCAGTCTGTAAGGAATCTTCCGGTAATATCTCCGCAAAGAGGTACCCCATATACCAGGCACCCACCGAGGCACATATCAGGCCCACCACCTTCACTGTATCTGTACAACAAAGAAGACAACAAGGTTAGGGTCATGCATCTTATCCAGGGGTCCACATCACATAGCAGCATATCAAGGTCAATGTTTGGGGGCCCTTGGAGAGAGGGCCCCACCTGTGGCTGGTCTCATGCTCTAGTGGCTGGCTACGATCTATATAGGACTCTCATCTTCAAAGGTCATCACAGTAGTGGAGGGGGAAAAAGTTCTTATGACACGGTTGCAAAGCTACGGCCACAAAACAGTCAGAGCAAGATTCCTAGCCATGTGTACACTTGCAATTATTCTTATGCAGTCTTCTTGCAACTTTTTCTCGTCTTTTTGTCCCCAATTTTTTAGTGGTAATGGACTGGTAAAAGTTGTACATGTCTGACAGACGACTAATGGCATTTTTTAGGAATTTTTTAAATTTTCTATGTCACCATCTATAAAAAAAAAAAAAAGTTCTATATGATGAAATTTTCACTCGGACCACTAAGCTTAATAATAAACTGATACTTATCAATTCTGTAGGGGTTTTCTTTACAGTAGTCCCCTCATTTACATTACAGACAGGATTACTATGGAAGATAACACCTCTATAGATAACACCACTGACCCATGATTACATCCACTACTGACTATAGATGATATCACAGCTATCTCCTCTCCTCCTTGCACAGAGTATGTCTAGAAAACTCTCCCATAGATCTCAATGAGTCGGCTCCAGACTACTGCTGCCTATGGCCATGATTGAGCTCTAAGGCAGATCGCTAAATGCTGTTAACAGAGTAGAGGGGAAGCTCAGACAAGATGGCCGCCCCCGTAATCATGGACAGAATATAGCATAAAAAACCTACAATCAGAAAATAAAAACACATTAGAAAAAAAAAGTGATATAAATGATACCACACAAAAGAAAAAAGTAACAACCAGCGGCACCACTGTTCCCAGAATATATCCTTGGTTTATAACCTCAGAAAACAGGGCAAGACAATGGTAATATGAACAGCAAAAATCGCTGTTCACGAGCACTATTAGGAGGGGAGGGGGTGTTCCTCCTCGCTCACACTGTACAGCGCGATAGGTGCTGTTGTGCAGAAGGACGTTCCTGACAGACTGTCAGAAACGCTCTTCTGACTGTGAAGAGCTATCACAATTTGCAGTATACGCAATCCTATGTCCGTGTGAGCGGTTTTACATAGGGAGAACTATTAGACCCCTTTATATTAGATTTAGAGAGCATTTTACGTCCATTTCTACTGGAAAGGCTTCTCCACGTTTAGTGGGGCATATTAGAGCGGCACATGGAGGTAGAGCAGAATGTTTGTCATTTATGGGGTTACTGCAGATTAAGCCGTTACCCCATGGGGGTGATAGAGGTCGTAAGCTTTTACAGGAGGAGGCCAAAATTATTATACAAACTGCAGCTACTGGAGCAATAGGTCTCAATGATAAGGTAGATTGGAGTATTTTTTTTGTAAAATCAAGATATACTGTATTAGAACATGTTCACATTACAAGGGAGTGTTATTTAGGTGCGGTCATCAAATAAGCTGATGTGACAAAAAAATGAATTAAGAAGCTTGTGCTGCTTTCCGTTTATTCTTAGGTAAAAATTCTTAGCCGTACTATAGGGATGGTGGAAAAAAATCTAGTTCCATGTAGCTCAATGTCTGGTTAGAAATGAGTTTCCATTCAGGTCCGCGCTGTAAGAGCGCCACTCCAACAGGATATGAACATTGGAATAAGCCTGGAGAAGGTTTCCATTCAGGTTCGCCTGTAGGGGCGTGGCCTAAAAGGATTCGGCTGGATCCTCCCCTTCTCTCTCGTCTTCCTCCTGCGTCACCGCCGACACCTTTGCAGTTGACTCTGCCAGTGAGACACTAGTAGAGCCAACTGCGCATGCTGGCTCTTGAAGTTCAATGCAGGAGTGGCCTCCCAAAAATGGCCGCCAGCCGGCATTCGCACTCGGCGTCGGAGGAAGACGACAGAGCCAAGGGGAGGATCCAGCCGAAGATACAGTCCTATGAAAAAGTTTGGGCACCCCTATTAATCTTAATCATTTTTAGTTCTAAATATTTTGGTGTTTATAACAGCCATTTCAGTTTGATATATCTAATAACTGATGGACACAGTAATATTTCAGGATTGAAATGAGGTTTATTGTACTAACAGAAAATGTGCAATATGCATTAAACCAAAATTTGACCGGTGCAAAAGTATGGGCACCTCAACAGAAAAGTGACATTAATATTTAGTAGATCCTCCTTTTGCAAAGATAACAGCCTCTAGTCGCTTCCTGTAGCTTTTAATCAGTTCCTGGATCCTGGATAAAGGTATTTTGGACAAACAATTCAAGTTCAGTTAAGTTAGATGGTCGCCGAGCATGGACAGCCCGCTTCAAATCATCCCACAGATGTTCAATGATATTCAGGTCTGGGGACTGGGATGGCCATTCCAGAACATTGTAATTGTTCCTCTGCATGAATGCCTGAGGATTTGGAGCGGTGTTTTGGATCATTGTCTTGCTGAAATATCCATCCCCGGCGTAACTTCAACTTCGTCACTGATTCTTGAACATTATTCTCAAGAATCTGCTGATACTGAGTGGAATCCATGCGACCCTCAACTTTAACAAGATTCCCGATGCCGGCATTGGCCACACAGCCCCAAAGCATGATGGAACCTCCACCAAATTTTACAGTGGGTAGCATGTGTTTTTCTTGGAATGCTGTTTCTTTTTGGACGCCATGCATAACGCCTTTTTTTTTTTTATAACCAAACAACTCAATTTTTGTTTCCAAAATGAAGCTGCCTTGTCCAAATGTGCTTTTGCATACCTCAGGCAACTCTATTTGTGGCGTACGTGCAGAAACGGCTTCTTTCTCATCACTCTCCCATACAGCTTCTATTTGTGCAAAGTGCGCTGTATAGTTGACCGATGCACAGTGACACCATCTGCAGCAAGATGATGCTGCAGCTCTTTGGAGGTGGTCTGTGGATTGTCCTTGACTGTTCTCACCATTCTTCTTCTCTGCCTTTCTGATATTTTTCTTGGCCTGCCACTTCTGGGCTTAACAAGAACTGTCCCTGTGGTCTTCCATTTCCTTACTATGTTCCTCACAGTGGAAACTGACAGGTTAAATCTCTGAGACAACGTTTTGTATCCTTCCCCTGAACAACTATGTTGAACAATCTTTGTTTTCAGATCATTTGAGAGCGGGCTGTCCATGTTCGGCGACCATCAAACTTAACTGAACTTGAATTGTTTTGTAGAAAGAAATGGTCCAAAATACCTTCATCCAGGATCCAGGAACTGATTAAAAAGCTACAGGAAGCGACTAGAGGCTGTTATCTTTGCAAAAGGAGGATCTACTAAATATTAATGTCACTTTTCTGTTGAGGTGCCCATATTTTTGCACCGGTCAAATTTTGGTTTAATGCATATTGCACATTTTCTGTTAGTACAATAAACCTCATTTCAATCCTGAAATATTACTGTGTCCATCAGTTATTAGATATATCAAACTGAAATGGCTGTTGCAAACACCAAAATATTTAGAACTAAAAATGATTAAGATTAATAGGGGTGCCCAAACTTTTTCATAGGACTGTAGAGGTGTCACAGGATCATGTTCTCGAGGAGCAGTGGGCCCGCCCCCATCGCTGTGAGAGAACTAATTTGCATACCGATAAAAACCGGTATTTCTAAGGAACGGCGCGGCGGAGATCACATCTAAAGGTAAGAGACGAATAACCTTTCTAAAGACTATTCTGATGTATGTTCCATAAAAAATAGGTTTTAATGGTAGAATCCCTTTAAAGCTCCAAAATAAAATACCGATAAGAATCCTGTTATGGTGAAACTAAAGAAAATAGAACAATTATATGTAAAACTGTGTTGCCTTGTCCTCTGTCGTATATAAAACATGATGTTTTTAACCTTTGTGATGCTGTAACGGATATGAGGTGTGTGTGACATTAATTAGTTGTCGGCACAATGGTGATTGGACTACACGGGTTTATAAACCCGAAGGATGTTTAATGTAGTTGTAGCAGCCTGAAGAAGTGCAGCATGCACAAAACGGACGTTGCTTCGCTTTATTGATAAATGTTACCAATCTTCCTGTCATGTGCATACAGTTTTAAAGAAATGGAATAAAGAGCTGTGTTTTTTAAGAAATGGCTATGGTGAGTGCCCTGTTTTTCAATCTTTTGTACTTTTGATATAAGTGATAGATTTCACTACCTGGTTTTAATAAATATGTTTTAAAAAAATAGAGCTACATTGCCTTTAAGAATGTCTAGAGAAGGAGCGTGGCTACGAGGAGTCAGACTATTCACCAGACTTATAAAAGTCATGTATATGAGGTTGTAAGCCCTCGGCCTGTTGGCACGCTGTAACCATAAATCCGTCTTTCAACAGGAAGTGTGTGCACAAGAGCCAAATAGAAGGCTTGTGAACTTCCATAAAGAAGGTCTCCAAGGTTGGCCGTCTATACATAGCATGGTGAATGGTTGGGTGACTCTGTACACAAGGTCTGCAGCATATAAATCTGTTATGTACACAGACACGGCCAGATCTTTCAGAATATTATAACAATAGTAATCCATGACGTACGCAGCTCTGTACACTACAGCTGGAGGCTGAGATATGGCGCTCCTCATTCAGAACACATGCTCTATATGGGGTTGTAGGATGGGCGCCATTACGACACTCCAAACCTTACAATACAGATGTATTACCTCCCCCTATCATGGCACTCACGGGGTAATGAAAGCTGAGATATGAGGTGCTGTATGGTGGGATCCTAATACTGTAGAGCTTGCAACATGAAAGGAACATTGTGGTGATCCCCAAGTACCAAAATGGCAGTTCTGCAAGGAGAAGGGAAGGCTTTAGGGCTCGTTCAAATGGGGAAAAATGGTCAGGATTTTGATGCGGTATCTGCGTCAAAATCCTGCTAAAAAAAAAAACAAAAAAAAACGCCTCCCATTGAAATCAATGGGAGCCGGTTATCTCCTTTTTCCAGAGCCTAATCCGGAGAGGAAAGCCGCGACTGTCAATGGTTGCAGCTAGCCTCAGCAGGCGCCTTTTGGTCAGGATTCTGTTGCGGCTTCCTGTGTCAAAATCCAGACCAAAAAAACTCATGTGTGAACTAGCCCTTAGAGGTATATATGTTGTGCTATAGACATATACATTATCTCTCTTGGGTGTCATGTCACAAGTTGTCAGACTCAGATCATCGGGGCTGTGGAGGTCTGGCACTGCACCAATCCTACAAGTCCTTGAAGTCACTAGTGACCAAGACGTGCCCTCTGTTTTACAAGTAGGACAACCATGGTGGAAGTTGGACACTTACCGGTATGTTTTTAAGTTTTGAACAGGGTCGGCGTTGCTTGTAGTTCTGCTTTTACTGTTTCTGTACCCTCTTTTAGATTTTTTATGTAATTCCAAGTAGGTAGTCAAAGGGGCAAGATTTATCCAAATTTGCATTACTATGCAGGGGCGGGGATTAAACGGGACCATGACTGGGATCATAATGTTGCAAAGTATGAAAGCAGATTACGAGACAAAAAAATTATACAACAGTGACCCCCAACATAAGGCTCAACTCCGAATGGACCACCCACTAAGGTAACAACTGCAGAAAAGTAACAAAAAACTATAGAGAATGGGGGAGATTGGTCAGATGGTAAAAATGTGAAGTTTATATTGCCTTGACATAATCCGGGGCAGTGATATACCAAATTTCCTGACACAAACTAAAGATATTGTAAGCGTATGGCCGGCAAAATAATGGAGGGGATGTACATCTCGCCCAGACTACTCAGGTGGGCAAGATGAGAGAAAGTCCAGGGATGACTTCTTCTCAGCAGACAGCTTTTGTCTGCTCAGCATTTTGTTACATGCTCAGTATTGGGCTGGATTTTTTAGGAATGGCAGGTAGGATTGGCAGTGGGACCTGTCATTCCACACCCCTCCAGTCCACACATTGGGGATGTTTCTGCAGCGTGTCAGCTACTGTGGATTGTCCTCATCAGTGAGGTTTAAAAGGTCAGCTCCAGCAGCAAGACTTTGGACAGAGCTGGACTGCAGGGCCAGCTGGAAGGTCACACTGTGGGAGCTGTGTCTTGTATCCTTCAATTTTGCTATTGAATCTGCTATTCTAGGTGAGGTAACCTATTTATGTGTTTAGTTAGAGTCTACCCGGGCAGGTATTTATTTTGTATTGTTTTTTTTTTCCTTTTTTTGTTGCTGCACTGTTTCTTGTGGAGTAAAAATAAAACTACCTTTTTGGACTAAAAATCTGTATTGTGTGTCTATCTATGCCACCCCACCCAGCAACCTCAGACCCTGACAATATATAATGACCTTTATAACATAGAGAGACATTGACTACTTTACCAACAGACTCATTGACTATTTAGCCTTGATATTTGCAGGATACAGTAGGTGGAAACAAAAACAGCAAAGAGTCTGCGGCACCTATAGAATGGGGTGACTCTCGGAGTCACACAGATGTCTAGACCTCTTCTTCCTCTGCTCCTCTCCGTCTCATATTGGATTATTGAAAAGTAAGTGGGAAACTGCAGCTGCATCTCCCTCCTCCTCCCTATTTTTTATTTTTTTATTTACAATTTTACACTAGAAGGGTATTTTGTGGACTAGGGAGGTTTATGAGCATGCAGAACAAAAGCAAAACTAGGGCCTTCCTTCTAACTCTTCATGACGATCCCCATACCTATCGTCTTCAAGATTGGTGGGTGCGCTCCAGTGTGGGCCCAAATTAATGGGCCTAGTCCGGAGGGATTGTCTTGATGCGGACACGCCACGGCAATTTCCGCCGCGGCGTCTGCCTCAAGAAAGGGCAACTCGCTTCTGTTTTCCATGAGCGGGTAAAAAAAACCTCGCGGATAAAAGATCGCTAGTAGAGATGAGCGAGTAGTATTCAATTGAGTAGGTATTCGATCGAATATTACGATATTTGAAATACTCGTACTCGATCGAGTACTACTCGCTATTCGAATGGAAAAGTTTGATGCAGAACCAGCATTGATTGGCTGAATGCTATACAGTCGGCCAATCAACGCTGGTTCTTCTCCTACCTTTAGAAGTCTTCTCCGTGCAGCTTCCCCGCGGCGTCTTCCGGCTCTGAATTCACTCCGCCAGGCATCGGCCTGGGCAGAGCCGACTGCGCATGCCCGTACTACATTTTCTTGTAGTTCGGGCATGCACAGTCGGCTCTACCCAGGCCCGATGCCTGGCAGAGTGAATTCAGAGCCGGAAGATGCCGCGGGGACGCTGCACGGAGAAGACTTCTCGGAGGATCCAGCCCCACCCTCACTCGTGGACTTGGCAAGTATAATTTGATCGAATGTTGCCTACCCCTGAAACGAGCACTTTCCCCCCATAGACTATAATAGGATTCGATATTCAATTCGAGTAGTCGAATATTGAACGGCTACTCAAAACGAATATTGAACATTTTACTGTTCGCTCATCTCTAATCGCTAGTGGTCTACATAGACCTTTATTGTGGATTTTGAGGTGGATTCCGCGCCAAAATCCACCCCCTCTTGCCCCATGTGAACTAGCCACAAGTTAAACCCCAAATATCACCTACTGAAAACAATGGACCTGTGCCCCATAGTGCAAATTATTTTCTATCTATATTTTTGTAAGTCATTGTAGCAAATAAAAAAAAATTGGGTTCATCAGTGGACTAGAAAAGAACCAGAAGGAACTTTTTACAGTCTACGGGAAAATCTATATAATAACTTAAACCCTAATTTATTTTAGTCACTCGAGCAAAGGTGAACACTTTTACAATGGATATTTCCATCGATGACAAAGTCAGCAGATTCCAAAGTCTGCCCTCACATCTTATAATTATCTAACCAGTTTTTCAAGAGTGAAAATTAAGTCTGATCCCGATCGCGCCCAACATTTTCTAGATTTTTTGTTTTTGTTTTACCAGACAGAGTAAGTGCATTGTGTACTTTGGATTACTAGGCGTGTACATACCATTGTACTGGCTATGAGGCTGCAATGGGGCCCTCGGGAAGTGAAGACCACCCATGATTGGTTGCATCTCCTTTGTGACCGGGAGGCCAGTGGTCTTGCAGGACACATTCCTCTTAAATCCCAGAATACCCCTTTAAGGGTTTGGTCCTGCCATGACTCTGAATTGTTTGAGGACTGAGTAGGCAAAAAGGGAACTAATGTAGAGCGTTTCATGTACCAGGTGCTACTGGTTTATGTTGGCTTTACACGCTGGCACTCGGCCTATGCCTAAGACTATTAGGCATAGGTGGAGAGTGGAAGGGTAAATAAATTATGTACAGCCAAGGTGTCGTCTGTCTCAGCTTATTTTCAATAAACCGGATTAACCGTGCATAAAAGATGTCTTCAATATAAAGTAGGATCAAACATTCATTAACATAAGGAAGCAAGCAGGTAGGCTTTATAGTCTTAGGTACAAGACTACAGATGGGACACCTACCCGGAAACCCTCAGCCTGGGACATCACACTATGCCCTCATAGGGCTCAATTCTAGGAAACAGGTAACATCCATGAATTTACACTGAGTGTGGACTGTCGTGAATTTAAAGGGTCCCGTCACCTAAAATATTTTTACAGAAATCTGCTGAACCTCCCTACCTTTATCTGCCCTCTGCAAAATGTGAATTAAAGGTGTTGTAAAGGATCATGTCTTCAATGGTGCCACAATTATTTGTTGGTTGAGTCTGGTATTGCAGTCCACGTTTTTCTGAATCTGTACGACCCCTTTAAGGGCCATGTTTATTTTCATAAACATTTTTTTTTTGCTCAAAAAATCTCCTACTGTTTTGTATCTAAATTTCCTGGGCAGTTCTAAGTGTCTCCATGAGAAAAGACTACAGTAGCTCATTTGTGGTCTGTTACCGTGATGATATGAAAATCTATAGGAGCTGTAGACATTTTTTAAGTTTATTTACAAATTCTGTGTAGTAAGCTGCCCAGTACTTCCATAGTGATAATGGGTCCCTATATGAAGTCCTGTGCCCAAAAAATAGCGGCAGTCACAGTACCCCTATAACAGTGACCATCACGGTACTCCAAAAGAAGTGACTACAGTGACAACCACAAGGGCACTACAAAAGCCACCTCCTCCATGTTACTGTACCCTTTTCAGAGCTAGATGAGGGTTCCTCTTCCAGTCCCTGTTCTCGTTAAGTTTTATTACTAGAGATGAGCGAGTAGTGAAATATTCAAGATTCAATATTTGTTTCGAGAAGAGCCCCAATATTCGACTACTCGATCGAATATCGAATCCCATTATAGTCTATGGGAAAAAATACTTGTTTCAGGGGAAACCACTATTCGACTAAAGGAGAGTCACCAAGTCCACGAGTAGCAGGAGGAGAGTGTTTAGGAGGAGCGCTGTGCAGCTAAAGTGCATGGACCCCATAGACTATAACGGTCCGTGTGCTTGCAGTGCAGGGCCCTTACTCGTCCTGCAGAACCAGCATTGATTGGCCGAATGCTATAGCATTCAGCCAATCAACGCTGGTTCTGCAGCAGGCTCGTCCTTGCTAGTCGGGAATGCTGGCAGCTTGCGATTATGCAGGATCTGACTTTTTGAGCATTGATTGGCCGAATGCTGTACACTGTATAGCATTCTGCCAATCAACGCTAGTCAACGCATTCCTATGAGAAAAAGTCAGCTCCCACATAACCGCAAGCTGCCAGATCTCCCGACTAGCAAAGATGAGCCTGCTGCAGAACCAGCGTTGATTTGCCAAATGCTGTACACTGTATAGCATTCGGCCAATCAACGCTGGTTCTGAATCGAATCTTTACTGCGAATAGCGAGTAGTATTCGAACGAGTACGAGTATTTCGAATACCGTTATATTCTATCGAATACCTACTCGATCAAATACTACTCCCTCATCTCTATTTATTACTAATATCCACCTCGGTCCCTTGAAGCCCCATTTATTACTTTTGCAAAGGACATCAAGGGAGGCCGCAGTTCTCATTCCCTGCAGCTGCTCTCCGATCCCCCCTACTCGGGCCACAGCCCCATTGAAAACAGTGGAGTCGGTCATTTGACCAAAAGTCAGAAAGGCAAAAGGATAAGAGTTATGGCCCCCCAACTGCCTTTTGGGCAACCGGGTGCATATTAGTAATAAAGCTTACCCGATAACCCCTTTAAGCTGACCATACTCATTAGATGTATGTCGGCCAAACCTGCAATTGCAGGCGAACCAGCCCACCACATGTATACGTGGTCCTCCTGACTCTCTCTGACAGCTGATACCACAGGTGCCCCCTTACAGGTCTCCAGTACTTATGGTGGAAAAATAGAACAAAATAAAACCGTGTTGTTCCCTTCAATCGTCACAAGAATAATTACAGCTAAAACAAACAGAGGGATCAGTCAGATGGGAAAATAATAGTAAAGGGAGGTGCGAGGAGCCGCCCATAGACAGGATACAGGGCGGACCTCACAATGTAATATTAATAAAACTGGATTTTCAGGTTCTGCGGCATACCTTGCCCTATACATGATAGATAGATAGATAGATAGATAGATAGATAGATAGATAGATGTAACACCCTGATTATGTGATCCCATAGTACCTGTTTCATACCTACAGATCCAGTAACTCCATACACCTGCAATATGGAATATACAAGCTAGGGAACACAACTGCAAAAATATTCATACCCTAGAAAGGGCAAAAGCAAAGTTGTAAAAGTGGGTATGAATGACAGGGCCGTGTCTACGGTATGTACGGTGCTGAGAATAGTGTTGTGCATCATTCCTTGTATTGTGCTATGTACGGTGCTATGTACGGTGCTATGTATGGTTCTGTGTACAGTGTAAGTATGGTGTTGTGTACTGTTCCTTGTATTGTTGCTATGTACAGTACTACGAATAGTGCTGAGTATGGTTCTCTGTACTGTGCCATGTATGGTACCATGTACAGTTCTGAGTATGGTATTGTGTACAGTGCTTGGTATGGAGCTGTGTATGGTACCATGTACAGTGCTGAGTATGGTGTTGTGTTCCATTCCTTGTACGGTGCTATGTACAGTACTATGAATGGTGCTGTGTATGGTTCTCTGTACGATGCTATGTATGGTGCCTTGTACAGTCCTATGTAGGGTGCTATGTACAGTGCTGAGTATGCTGTTGTGTCCCATGTCTTGTACAATACTATGTACGGTGTTGTGTATAGTGCTTGGTATGGAGCTGTGTATGGTACTATGCACAGTGCTGAGTATGGTGTTGTGTACCGTTCTTTGTATGGTCTTATGTACAGTACTATGAATGGTGCTGTGTACCATTCCTTGTGCGTTGCTATGTACGGTGTTATGTACAATACTATGTACGGTGCTGTGTATGGTGCCTTGTACGGTCCTATATACAGTGCTATGTACGGTGCTGAGTATGGTGATGTGTACCATTCCTTGTATGGTCTTATGTACAGTACTATATACGGTGCTATGTACGGTGTTGTGTACCGTTCCTTGTACGATCCTATGTACAGTGCTATGTATGGTGCTATGTACGGTGCTGAGTATGGCGTTGTGTACCGTTCCTTGTACAGTACTATGCACAGTGCTATGTATGGTCCTATTTACAATACTATGTAGAGTGCTGAGTATGGTGTGTACCATTCCTTGTACGGTCCCATTTACAGTACTATGTACGGTGCAGTGTATGGTGTTATGTATGGTGCTGTGTACGGTACTATGTACAGTGCTGAGTATGGTGTCGTATACTGTTCCTTTTAAGGGCCTATGTACGGTCCTATGTATGGTCCTATGTACGGTGCTGTGTACGGTCCTATGTACAGTCCTGTGTACGGTGCCTTGTACGGTCCTATGTACGGTCCTATGTACGTTGCTGTGTACGGTGCCTTGTACGGTCCTATGTACGGTCCTATGTACGTTGCTGTGTACGGTGCCTTGTACGGTCCTATGTACAGTCCTGTGTACGGTGCTGTGTACAGTCCTATGTACGTTGCTGTGTACGGTGCCTTGTACGGTCCTATGTACAGTCCTGTGTACTGTGCTGTGTACAGTCCTATGTACGGTGCTGTGTACAGTTCTATGTACGGTCCTATGTACGGTGCCTTGTACGGTCCTATGTACGTTGCTGTGTACGGTGCCTTGTACGGTCCTATGTACGGTGCTGTGTAAGGTCCTGTGTACGGTGCTGTGTAAGGTCCTATGTACGGTCCTATGTACGGTGCTGTGTAGGCCAATCCACTGACTAACTCCCGCCCTGCCTTTGACTCCTTCAGAGCTGACAGCCATGGTCAGACAGACGCAGTAAAGCTCCTCTAAGACTACGTTCACTTGGCAGAATTTGACTCTGATTCTGAGTTGGATTCGCCCTGAATTTGCCTCCCATTGTTTTCCAATATAAAACAACTAAACGTCCTGCTCGATAAGCACAAAGATACAGAACACCGATAGCGGAGTCTGGAGAGATTTCTACAAACTTCTAAGACTACCGGCACTTCAAAGAAAAGGCTGGAACCGTCCCGTCTGATCAGGTTAGTATGGCGACAATGGCTGGCCCCCTAGGAGTTAACAGGATCCGCAGGAGTGACATGGGGCAGCTGTAATTCCTGCTTATGTGTCTCCTCACCCCGGGGCACAAGGTTTCCACACCCTGTACGTGTGAATAGGCCTCAATTCTGGATGCTCTGGTTTCCTGTCACTAAACAAACAAAACCCCTTTGTATTGGGGTCAGCGCGTCGTTCCGGCAATGTCTCACAAAGTTCTTAAATGGTGGAAAAACGTTTCCAGAGAGTCCAAAGAATTATTAGATTATGTTCTTCAACATGCCAAAGTTGCCTCTTATTAGCGGAAAAGGGGACATTTCACCCCAAAATCTAGTCTTTCTTGGTGTGTAGAAAAAGTTAGGTTACAACTAGAGATGAGCGAACACTATTCGAAACAGCCGTTCCGAATAGCACGCTCCCATAGAAATGAATGGAAGCGGCCGGCACGCAGACTTTGCCGCTTAACCCCCCACGTGCTGGCTACGTCCATTCATTTCTATGGGAGCGTGCTATTCGAAACGGCTGTTTCGAATAGTGTTCGCTCATCTCTAGTTACAACTAATATGGCCGCCATTATGGGGTAGTCAAATAGCTGTATTTAGAGCACGTGCCAACTCTTACTAACAGTTCTGAAGACTTCCTGAAAATGGAGAGGCGTTAAAAACACCCAGCAGAGTCTTCTGGAGACCAAATACACTTATAATACACTTTCTTTATTTAGGACAGTCTGTTTTGGGTTCTCTACATTAGAGGGGTCTGGTCTGAGGTCTATTAAAAGGGCGTCTGGTCTGGGATCTGAGGTTCGTATTAACGGAGAGTCTGGTCTACATTCTTTATTTGGATGAATCTGTCTTGGTCTCCATATTTAGGAAGGGTCTGGGGTCTTTATTTTGAGAGTCTGTTTTGGGTTCTATACTAAGGAGGGGTCTCATCTGGGACCCGTATTAATAAGAAGTCTGATGTGCGGTATTTATTTTGAGGGAATCTGAGCTTGGATATGGATTAATGGGGAGTCTGGTCTCCGTTCTTTATTTGGAGGAGTCTGTCTTGTTTTCTATACTTAGGAGGGGTCTGGGGGTCTTTATTTTGAGGGAGTCTTGGCAGGGGACTGTATTAATGGGGAGTTTGATATGGGGTCTTTATTTTGCATGTGGCTCAACATGACCTGCACATTTGCACTTGAGAAAGAGCCTGGGTTGGCCCAAAACGCGTCGTGCTGCTTTATCTTCTTCAATAAAAATACTCCACATTGGATATTCCGGTTCTTGTATCATTTCATCACCAGGGAGCGCAGATCTTCATCTGGTTCTTGTTCTCTACTTATTTTGAGTCTGGGCTGGGTCCATATTCAGGGGAAATCTGGTCAAAGTGTATTGTTTGGATGAGTCTGTCTTGGGTTCCACACTTAAGAGAGGTCTGGGGTCTCTTTTAAGAGGCAATCTCTCCATTCACCTCTATGGGACTTCTGAGAATGGGGGAGCAGGGAGGTTTGGCTATTCCTGACTAGTTCGGTAGAAGTTATATCCATCTTGGCACAGTGTCAAGATTAGACTAACTGCTGCTAAGTCCCGGTCCCTACGGTGGGACTTCTGGAAACAGAGAGGCGATAC
Source organism: Leptodactylus fuscus (assembly GCF_031893055.1). Classification (NCBI taxonomy): domain Eukaryota; kingdom Metazoa; phylum Chordata; class Amphibia; order Anura; family Leptodactylidae; genus Leptodactylus; species Leptodactylus fuscus. The sequence goes on along the minus strand of NC_134266.1, from coordinate 26,909,970 downwards.
TGCTCTTAGCCGTTTCCGAAAGCCCCATAAAAGTTCTGAGAAAGGTTGCTGCTATTCACTGTTTCCGTAAATCCCATAGTGGTCATTCTGAGACCCTCCATCACCAAGCGTCCAACCAATTCGCTGATTGTAGAGGCCACGACCTCCAATATATACCAGGCACGTGTAGTGGCTGTGTCATGACATCATAGAGAAGGGGTCACAACGTTCCCCTGAGCCCTGAGGCCTGTTCAGTCAGCAGGGGTGCCATGAGTCTGACTATTTCATCTTAATTTAGGTCCTTAAAGGGGTTATCCTTCATACCGATGACCTATCCACAAGGCTATACACTAGCAGCATGCGGCACCCGGAGACTGCTAGGACAGATGATGCGTGCGGGGTCTGGGTGTCAGACATTGGCAGATCCCTTAAAGACGGTCCTGTTAGGGTTGAGCCGATCTTGAGATTTCAGGATCGATTTTAAAATCTGATTTCCGATCATTTTCCAGCCGATCTCAATCGTGAAATTTACTCGATCGCCGATCGGGATCCGATCTTTCCCGAGCGCTCAAACCCTAGATCCTATCCATCGTAAGAAAGTTTGATTTTGGGGCTGGACAACCCTTCTAATTGTCATGACTTGTCTATGCAGAGGATCTGGATCTCTGTATCAGGAAAACTGAACTATAGCCACTAGAAAGAAACAATATGCAATGAATCGCCGCAGATTGTTGAATGAAGAAGAAATACAATGGTGTTCAAGAGTGACCGTTGGCTGTTAAGTGAAAACTGAGCTGCAGACCTGGCACAGTATCAGCGGGCGTCTGATTGTACATGTGGTGCGCCCTCGGCCCATCTGATAACCTCTGGGTGAATAAGCAGCTCCACTGCCTTTATTGCTCCACAGACTGACGCAGATCTTACAGTATAAGGAAGCCGCGCCAAGGAAAATGCCTGGACACCTGTTTTCCTCATTTTTCTTCCATTACTCTCTCTTTGAGCCATGAACGTACTTCTATACAGAAATGACCTGGATCCAGAGTCAGCTGTGGACATACAGGATCCATTAATAATTGTATAACCATGCTTTGCACTGCAGCCTTGCTTGTTCACATAAGCTTCTGTGTAAGTAGAAGATTCAGTTTAGTTGGACTTTATATCTCTTTGTAATTATTAGGATTATAGTGATAGTTATATGTATAGGGTCAGAGGAGTCCTAAAGCGTCATGGTCCTTAATTCTGGAACAATCGCTGCAGCATCGTGGATTGATCCTCCATCTGATAGACACGTTCCACCGCACTCCAGAACAAGGATGTGTCAAGGCAGCGGGAACATCAAGAGAAGAATCGACGGCTCATTGGAAGGATTCCAAGGCCCAACAGCTGAGGGGGCACTTACTTCTGTTGTGAGCGTGTGCCTGAAGATATCACTAACGCTAGACCTACTGATATTACTACTGCAAGATTCACCGAGATCACTACCTGTATATACCCTGATACCACTGCCTCTATATACACTGATACCACTACCTGTATATACACTGATACCACTACCTGTGTATACACTGATACCACTACCTGTATATACACTGATACCACTACCTGTATATACCCTGATACCACTACCTGTATACACCCTGATACCACTACCTGTATATACACTGATACCACTGCCGCTATATACACTGATACCACTACCTGTATATACACTGATACCACTACCTGTATATACACTGATACCACTACCTGTATGTACCCTGATACCACTACCTGTATATACACTGATACCACTACCTGTATATACTGTACCCTGATACCACTACCTGTATATACACTGATACCACTACCTCTATATACACTATGACTACTGTTAGATGATGACCACTGACACACAGATATGACTACTCCTAGTCTGCGGCCACTATCAGGATCATTCTTGTCTCTCTGGGGTGAACTTCATTCATGGTCTTGTAATTATATCATACATGGTAGAGTATGTACAGTCTATATATCACACACGATGTAATGTATGTACAGTTTATATATCATACGTGATATATAGTATGTACAGTACATATGATGTATAATATGTACAGTCCATACATCACATGATTTATAGTAGTACAGTCCAAATATCACACATGATGTACAGTATATACAGTCCATAGCTCATACATGATCAAACGTGGTGTATATAGTAGTACAGTATATAGAGCATTCATTATGTCCATTATGTCCAACATGTTATGTTCATTATGTACAGTCCATATATCACACATGATGTATAATATATACGGTCCATATATCACACATGGTATATGTCTATTTCACAGTACACACAAGTTACACTATATTCAGTACATACAGCGCAGTCATTGTGCATAGAACATTCCCGCAGGATTATTCCTAGGGGGTCACTTACTTGTGGACAGGAACCTGTAGTTGACCATGGCTGTGGCCTCAGGTGAGCAGTCAGTGAGTGCAGGATTGCTGGGTGCACATGCTCAGTAGGTGCTGTCAGCTTTTCTTCCTCCACACCCTGGAGTGACAGGTCTGACCGGCGATACAGGTGTCACCTCCGCCCCAGTGTCCTACCTGCTGAGGGAGAGGGCGGTACTACATAGTGGTGACTGATGTAGCAGAGCTGAATGTGTATCGTATCACCATGTAACACACTGGATTCTGCTACATGTGTATGACAATGTGGTGAAGCAGGAAGCAGACTAGTAGCACTCACCAAGATGTAGCAGAGCTGAATGTATGACAATGTGGTGCAGCAGGAAGCAGACTAGTAGCACTCACCTAGATGTAGCAGAGCTGAATGTAGGACAATGTGGTGCAGCAGGAAGCAGACTAGTAGCACTCATCAAGATGTAGCAGAGCTGAATGTAGGACAATGTGGTGCAGCAGGAAGCAGACTAGTAGCACTCACCTAGATGTAGCAGAGCTGAATGTAGGACAATGTGGTGCAGCAGGAAGCAGACTAGTAGCACTCATCAAGATGTAGCAGAGCTGAATGTAGGACAATGTGGTGCAGCAGGAAGCAGACTAGTAGCACTCATCAAGATGTAGCAGAGCTGAATGTAGGACAATGTGGTGCAGCAGGAAGCAGACTAGTAGCACCGACCAAGATGTAGCAGAGCTGAATGTAGGACAATGTGGTGCAGCAGGAAGCAGACTAGTAGCACTCACCAAGATGTAGCAGAGCTGAATGTAGGACAATGTGGTGCAGCAGGAAGCAGACTAGTAGCACCGACCAAGATGTAGCAGAGCTGAATGTAGGACAATGTGGTGCAGCAGGAAGCAGACTAGTAGCACCGACCAAGATGTAGCAGAGCTGAATGTAGGACAATGTGGTGCAGCAGGAAGCAGACTAGTAGCACTCACCTAGATGTAGCAGAGCTGAATGTAGGACAATGTGGTGCAGCAGGAAGCAGACTAGTAGCACCGACCAAGATGTAGCAGAGCTGAATGTAGGACAATGTGGTGCAGCAGGAAGCAGACTAGTAGCACCGACCAAGATGTAGCAGAGCTGAATGTAGGACAATGTGGTGCAGCAGGAAGCAGACTAGTAGCACTCACCTAGATGTAGCAGAGCTGAGTGTAGGACAATGTGGTGCAGCAGGAAGCAGACTAGTAGCACTCACCTAGATGTAGCAGAGCTGAGTGTGCTGACTGGGTATGATCTGTGATGTAGCAGTGCCGGAAACAGCTACAACAATGGTTCAGGGTAATCGGCGCCCTACAGCATTATTCAGACAGTCAGGATGGGAGAAGCTCTGATGCAGTTTATGGTATTATTTTATTAGTGTATACAGCATACATTTTTCCAATGCAGTTTTTATGCTGTTTTTCGGTGCATCCAACCTGTCTGAATTTACCCTTAGGAAAACAGATTTCCCCAGAACCAGATTCATGTAGCAGAGGTGACACGGGGATATTAAAGGGATAGTCTGGTAAATTAAAGGGGTATTCCCATGTACATAATCATATCTATATTTGTAGATAATTAAAAGTTAAACATTTTTGCAAATATAAGTAATTAAAAATTCTGCAGTTTTAAAGATTTTCTCTAACTTTCTTAGTGGTGACTACTAGTGGTGAAACTTTCTGTGGTCTGGGACTTGTCAGGAACCCAGCTATGATTTTCTTATTGTACCTGGGTTATCAGGCAGGGACACTACATGTATCAGAAGATATCCCGGCCTCAATAAAGAAATCATGGCTGATTTTCTGACCTTAGAAAGTTTCTCCATTGGTGGTCGTATCCATTGGCATCCGATCAAGATAACAGACTGTCACCACTAAGAAAGTTACAGAAAATCTTTAAAACTCTGCAGAATTTTTAATTACTTATATTTGCAAAAATGTTTAACTTTGAATCATCTACAAATTAAAAAATAATTATGTAGATGGGAATATCCCTTTAAATTTTCCCTTATCCACTGATCATGAGGACGAGGTACTTTGTACCCAATACGAATTGTTGCGTATTTAGGCTTAGGCATGGCGACATATTGCACAACAAAAATGTAATCGCATCCCTAATTGGAGAGAATCCCAATGAGTTGGATTTTGGTCACAGGTTGCTCTTCACTCACCGCAGGCGATCGCTTTAAATAACCGCTGTTTCCCCCTTATAACCCAGTTCACACATTGTACCGTACTTTACCGCGGGATTTCAGCGTGGTTATATAGTAGGACACGTGTCCTCAGACACGACTGTCATTTATTTCAGACTTTATGGTTCTACCTGTAACTCATTAATCTTAAATAGTAGCCAACACTTCCTTGTATTTTCCCGAGTCACATAGTGCCGCCATATAATGCACAGTATATGAGGGCCGGGTCTACTAGGATAGGCTGGTTCACTGCAGGACACAGATCAACAACGCAGGTGTGAGATACTGACGTATACACACTCACACTATTACCAGCCGTGACGGGGTGGATGCTTATATATACCCAGAGGAACAAACGAGGGACGAAATGTACAGCAAATTTATATATTAATAGCCGTGTGGACCCAAATAGTATATATAATGCCCCATTGTTGTGGCCCCCACACAGTAAAATGGGCAAAAAGGGAATTAATTAATATTCATCTTGTTCCGCTCCCCGCAGCCCACTTCAGTCCCTGTTACTTGGATGGGAAACGTAGTGACATCACTGTAATGCTCCCTGGATCCTCAGATACCTGTGGATGCCTAAACACATTGCTTCCTTCTATAGGCCAAAGTAGGTCCATGCCACAAATAAATGGGGGTCTCTAATAAAGTGGCCATTCAGTGTATACCCCCCTCTCTCCAAAATCTAAAGGGGTTTTTACCTATAGCTGTGTATGGCACATCCAAATGCCAGCCCCAGAGGACCTGATGACTTTTCTGTTTTAGTAAATTCTTTGAAAAATATCAATTTTGAGGCAACTATTTTTTAACTCTATGTTCCTCTGTTATTCCTCCTGATAACTCTTGATTGATAACGTAAGTGTTAGCGGTTGGGGGTGTGACCCTATATAGACCGGTACTATCAAATCACTGCTGACTGTCTCTGACTGTGTACGGACGCATGCTTTTGAAAAAGAGACTGTCAGTTTATTCTTAGATTTCCAGGAGGTATAACAGAGGGACATCCAAATAAAGCTGATCAGAAAAGATTATCTAAATCATTGTTTTACAAGTATTTATACTCTCGGGCTGACTGTTATGGGGCCACACACCAGTTGGCACTGTCATGGGTTCACTATACATGACTCTGCTATTGGTTGGCTCAGTTAGGGGAACACTGGTTGGTACTGCTATGGGGTCACCATGGTTGGCACAATTATGGGAGTATTATGGGAGGACTGTGGTGGGCACATAAGCTGAAGCTATTATGACTGTGATATATCTGGTACTGTTATGGGGTTCCTGTAGTCAGCTCTGTGGTTGGCACTGCAATGGGACACTACCAATATGGGGTCATTATTGTTGGCACAGTTAGGGGACTATGAAGCAAGGACTGTGATGGCGACTGAGGCTATTATACAGGCATTATATCTGGCACAGTTATGGGGATCCTGTAGTCAGCTCTATTATGGCCCCACAATGGTTGGCACAGTTATGGGAACACAGGTCAGTACTACTGTGGGGTCACCATGTCTGGGACAGTTATGGGACGATTAAGGGAGGACTGTGGTAGGAACTGAAACTATTATGGCGGTGATATGTCTGGTACTGTTTATGAGGTTCCTGTAGCCAGTTCTGTGGATGGCACTACAATGGGACACTACCGCTATGGGGTCACTATGATGGGCACAGTTATGGGACTATTGAGCAAGGACTGTTATGGCGACTGAGGCTATTATGCAGGCACTATATCTGGCAGTGTTATGGGGTCCTGTAGTCAGCTCTGTTATGGCCCTCGATGGTTGGCACAGTTTCGGGAACAATGACTAGTACAGCTTTGAGGTCACGAGGGCACAGTTATGGGACTATTAAGGGAGGACTGTGGTAGGCACATGGCGGTGATAAATCTGGTACTGTTATGGGGTTCCTGTAGTCAGCACTGTGTTGGCAATGCTATAGGTCCGCTATGGATGGCCGTAATATGGGACACTATTATTGTCAGTTATAGGGCACTGTGACTGGCACTGGTCATCCTAAAGTCTAACACAACACAGACAGCATGGCGTATATGTCCTCACTCCATCTCCAAAACCTAGAAGTATGTACAGTCTTATTACCATATATCATGTCAGCCGAGGCACCTTGTATGAGGTTCCTGGAGAGCGGGCCCAGCCCAGGTAGGCCTCAGGTCTTATCTCATCTCCCCATAAGCAAACAATGATGCAAAAGGGATTAGCGCCTTGTATGTATTTGACTAAATAAAAACTGAACAAACAGGTAAATCCGGTCTTCTATGTGTACAAGGAACTGGTAACGCAGGGTTAATAGCAAAGCGATAACACGGAGGGCCCCTCAAGCCTGTGTACATGGCCCCTTCTGACAGATACTTGCTGACGGCTGTGTATTATAATGACATCATGGCAACCGCCTACACAGACTTATGGGAGTGTAATGCTTATCACATACTTGCCAATATATTGGGCACACCCTGCACGCTGTGAAGATGTTCAGCAGGGGCCACATCCATTACCGGCCATCTTGTGGGCTTTTTGGTGACGTAGGTCTATTATGCGCTGGCCATGCCCCTTCTTCCCAACATGTCACATATAAGGGCCCTTTAAAGGAGTGCAGGTTGACTTGAGATCATCAATACAGTGTTGGCCAAAAGTATTGGCACCCCTGCAATTCTGTCAGATAATACTCGGTGTCTTCCAGAAAATGATTGCAAGCACAAACTCTTTGGTAATATCTTCATTTATTTTGCTTGCAATGAAAAAACACAAAAGAGAATGAAAAAAAAGTCAAATCATTGATCATTTTACACAAAACTCCAAAAATGGGCCGGACAGAAGTATTGGCCCCCTCAGCCTAATACTTGGTAGCACAACCTTTAGACACAATAACTGCACACAACCGCTTCCAGTAACCAGCAATGAGTTTCTTACAAGGCTCTGCTGGAATTTTAGACCATTCTTCTCATTCTTCTTTGGCAAACTGCTCCAGGTCCCCCCTGAGATGTGAAGGGGGCCTTCTCCAAACTGCCACCAAGAGATCTCTCCTCCCCCACAGGTCTTCTATGGGATTCAGGTCTGGACTCATTGCTGCCACTTTACAAGTCTCCAGGGCTTTCTCTCACCACCATTTTCTAGTGCTGACCTGAAGTGTGTTTTGGGTCATTGTCCTGCTGGAAGACCCCTGACCTCTGAGGGAGACCCAGCTTTCTCACACTGGGCCCTACATGATGCTGCACAATGTGTTGGTAGTCTTCAGACTTCATAATGCCATGCACACGGTCAAGCAGTCCAGTGCCAGAGGCAGCAAAGCTACCCCAAAACATCAGGGAACCTCCGCCATGTCTGACTGTAGGGACCGTGTTCTTTTCTTTGAAGGCCTCTTTTTTTTCCTGTAAACTCTATGTTGATGCCTTTTCCTACTTTTGTCTCATCTGACCAGAGAACATTCTTCCAAAACGTTTTGGCTTTCTCAGGTAAGTTTTGGCAAACTCCAGCCTGGCTTTTTTATGTCTCTGGGTAAGAAGTGGGGTCTTCCTGGGTCTCCTACCATATAGTCCCTTTTCATTCAGACGCCGACGGATAGTACGGGGTGACACTGTTGTACCCTCGGACTGCAGGGCAGCTTGAACTTGTTTGGATGTTAGTCGAGGTTCTTTATCCACCATCCGCACAATCTTGCGTTGAAATCTCTCGTCAATTTTTCTTTTCCATCCACATCTAGGGAGGTTAGCCACAGTGTCATGGGCTTTACACTTCTTGATGACACTGCGCACGGTAGACACAGGCAGGGTCGGCTCCAGGTTTTTATGGGCCCTTGGGCGACAGAGCCTCAGTGGGCCCCCTTGTAAAGGAGGCGGGGGAGTCGAGACACTGTGCATCGCAGATGAAGCGAGTGACGTCATGCAGGAGTGTGGCGTCACCAACGCCATACCTCCCAATTTTTAAAGAGAAGAAAGAGGAGCAAAATGTGCGGCGCGCTCTGCGCGCCACGGCAAATTTGGCTCCACCCACTTTTGTTGATTCCACCCATTCTCATTCATTTATCATGTGCTCCCACACAGTACAATCCTCCTACAGTCACCCGTAAATTATATGCCCCCCCTCCATCTCTCCCCCAGTTTCATATACACCCTTCCTTTGCCCCCAGTTACATGTCCCCCCCTCCATCTCTGTCCCCAGTTTCATCACGTTCTCCCCCTTCATCTGCCCAGTTTCATGTCCCCCGTCTCTGCCCCAGTGTCATGCTGTTCTCCTCCCCTTCATCTGCCCCAGTGTCATGCCATTCCCCCCTCCCCTTCATTTGCCCCCCAGTTTCATTGGGCCCCCTCCATCTTTGTCCCCAGTTTCATGCCGTTCTCTCCCCACAACCTTCATGTTCTCCAGTGTCATGCCGTTCCCCCCCTCCCCTTCATTTGCCCCCCAGTTTCATGGGCCCCCTTCATTATGTTCCACCTTTATATTTAATACAAAACAAACACACTCATCTTCCATCACTCACCTTCCATCGATCCCCCGACGCTCCTCTCTCCAGTCACATACGCGATTAAAGCAGGAGCTGTGAGTTCAGCTCCTGCTTAGCTGCGGCCCGGCTTGCGTGTGTAGGCATGATGACGTCATCGCGCCTACACACGCAAGCCGGGCCGGAGCTTTAAAGTAGGAGCTGAACTCACAGCTCCTGCTTTAATCGCGTATGTATTCCAGCTCATCGGCGGACGGACGCCGATGAGCTGAAATCGTGACAGGCAAGTGCTGGGGGGCCCTCAGAGGCTCTGTGGGCCCCGGCACTTGCCCGACTATGCCGTGCGCTGACGCCGGCCCTGGACACAGGAACATTCAGGTCTTTGGAGATGGACTTGTAGCCTTGAGATTGCTCATGCTTCCTCACAATTTTGCTTTTCAAGTCCTCAGACAGTTCTTTGGTCTTCTTTCTTTTCTCCATGCTCAATGTGGTCACACAAGGACACAGGACAGAGGTTGAGTCAACTTTAATCCATTTTAACTGGCTGCAAGTGTGATTTAGTTATTGTCACCACCTGTTAAGGTGCCTCAGGTAAGTAACAGGTGCTGTTAATTACACAAATTAGAGAAGCATCACATGATTTTTCAAACAGTGCCAATACTTTTGGCCACCCCCTTTTTTATGTTTGGTGTGGAATTATATCCAATTTGGCTTTTTGACTATTTTTTTTGTGGTTTTCCATTGAAGACAAATTAAATGAAGATAATAATACCAAAGAATTTGTGATTGCAATCATTTTCTGGAAGAAAATGAGTATTATCTGACAGAATTGCAGGGGTGCCAATACTTTTGGCCAACACTGTATCTAATCCTTTGGTGTGTGGTACTGTGTGCAGACGCGTGTATCTAACCTTCCCTGTGTGGTATTGTGCGCAATAGCATGTATCTAATCCTTTGGCGTGTGGTATTGTGTGCAGTGGCGCATATCTAATCCTCCATTGTGTGGTATTGTGTAAAGACATGCATATCTAATCCTCCAGTGTGTGGAACTGCCTGCAGATGGGTGTATCTAATCCTGCGGCATGCGGAACTGTGTGCAGACATGTGTATCAAATCCAGCAGCATGTGGTATTGTGTAAAGACGTGTGTATCTAATCCTGCAGCATGTATAACTGTGTATAGACGTACGTATCTAATCCTCTGGCGTTTAAAACTGTGTGAAGATGTGTGTATCTAATCCTTTGGCATGTGGTACAATGTGTTGAGGTGCGTATCTAATCCTCTGGCGTGTGCAGACTTGCGTATCTAATCCTCCAGCATGTGGAATTGTGTGTAGATGCGTGTATCTAATACTGCGGCGTGTGTAACTGTGTGCATTGGCGCGTATCCAATCCTCCGGCGTGTGGTATTGTGTGCAGTAGCGCATATCTAATCCTGTGGCATGTGTAACTGTGTGCAGATGTGCGTATGTAATCCTCCTGCATGTGGTATTGAGTGCAGTGGTGCGTATCTTATCCTCTGGCATATGGTATTGTGTAAAGACTTGCGTATCTAATTCTCCAATCCTTCTGCATGTGGTATTGTGTGCAGTGGTGCGTTTCTAATCCTCTGGCATGTGGTATTGTGTAAAGACGTGCATATCTAATTCTCCAGCGTGTGGTGCTGTGTGCAGACGTACATATCTAATCCTCTGATCAGCATGTGGTACTGTGTGCAGACGTGCGTATCTAATTCTCCAGCATATGGTATTGTGTGCAGTGGCGCATATCTAATCCTCCGGCGTATGGTATTGTGTGCAGTGGCGCGTATCCAATCCTCCAGCGTGTGGTATTGTGTGCAGTGGCGCGTATCTAATCCTCTGGCGTGTGGTATTGTGTGTAGATGCGCGTATCTAATCCTCTGGCCGGCGTGTGGTACTGTGTACTGTGTAATCCTCTCCTGTGTGATATTATTTGCTGACTTGTGTATCTAATCCTCTGGCGTGTGGTTCTTTGTACAGACGCGTGTATCTAATCCTCTGGTGTGTAGAACTGTGTGCAGACACGCGTGTCTAATCCTTTGGCATGTGACATATCTAATCCTCTGGCATGTGATACTGTGTGCTGACCTGTGTATCTAATCCTCCAGCGTGTGGTACTTTGTGCAGACACGTGTATCTAATCCTCTAGTGTGTAATGTGTGCAGATGCATGTATCTAATCCTTTGCCATGTAATACTGTGTGCTGACCTGTGTATCTAATCCTCCAGTGTGTGGTATTTTGTGTAAATGCATGTATATAATGCTCTGGCATGTGGAACTGTGTGCAGACGTGCGTATCTAATCCTTCGGCTTGTGGTACTTTGTGCAGACGCACGTATCTAATCCTCTGACATATGATATTGTGTGCTGACCTGTGTATCTAATCCTCTGATGCATGTATCTCAGCTTGGTTATCAGTGTTGGATTGTACATGTGCAGTGACTGTGTGTATTGCAGTTCGAATATGAGTGAAAGACTTGCAGGTTTGTTTTGGCTAATGGGGGGTCAGGGTGTTGGGAAAGCTGTATCTCCGGAACGGTACGTCCAAGTGAGTTGGATTCTTGTCTTAAACCTTCCCGGACACCTGAAGTATCTGTGTGCCAAATTTGGTGAAGATCGGTCCAGTCATTTGGTCGTGCATAAAGAACAGACAGAAATTCATTTTTATAAGATAGAGCTATGTCAGGACATGGATTCTGAATGTTATTTGATGGCTGCTGCCACCTAGTGGAAAATGTAAGAACACTTTACCTGCATATGCTTGCTGTGGCTTATAGAAGGTCTACTGTGTTTGTCTTTATTTTAATAAACCGATCCTGATTAGAGATGAGCGAACAGTAAAATATTCGATATTAGCCGAATCCTGTACTCTGTATGGCATTCGGCCAATCAACGCTGGTCAATGCATTCCTATGCCGAGATGTAGCAGTGCTGGCTGTGCGCTCAGCTCAGCTACTCTGGAGATGCAGCCAAGCTGAGCGCACGGCCAGCACTGCTACACCGGAGAACTGCTGAACCCGGCTACACACTCAGCTCTGCTGCATCAGAGATATGCTGTACCCTGCTGCACACTCAGCTCTGCTGCATCAGAGATGTAGCAGAGCTGAGTGTGCGCTGAACCCTGCTGCACACTCAGCTCTGCTGCATCAGAGATACGCTGAACCCTGCTGCACACTCAGCTCTGCTGCATCAGAGATGCCCTGAACCCTGCTGCACACCCAGCTCTGCTGCATCAGAGATGCAGCAGAGCTGAGTGTGCAGCAGGGTTGAGTGTGCAGCAGGGTTCAGCAGTTCTCCGGTGTAGCAGTGCTGGCCGTACGCTCAGCTCAGCTTCAACTCCGGAGTAGTTGAGCTGAGCGCACGGCCAGCACTGCTACATCTCGGCATAGGAATGCATTGATCAGCGTTGATTGGCCAAATGCCATACAGAGTACAGGATTCGGCCAATCAACGCTGGTTCTGCCGGAGGAGGCGGAGTCTAAGATCGGTACACAGCAGTCTCCATTCTGGTCCGATCTTAGACTCCGCCTCCTCACAGATGAGCCTCCGGCAGAACCAGCGCTGATTGGCCGAATGCTGTAGTCTGTATGGCATTCGGCCAATCAACGCTGGTCAATGCATTCCTATGGGAAAAAGTCAGCTTGCGCATATCGCAAGCTGACAGGGATCCCAGCCAGATAGAGCCCAAAGAGCTGGGTAAGTGACATTCCCACCTAAATAAAGGTAATCCCTAGCTAGCCCTGCCTGTACATCTATCCGTCTCACAGTCACATAGTTCACAGTCTCAAGTTAACCGAATGTTAAATCCACTATTCGTATAAATTGGAGGTCACCTGATTTAGCCAGCCAATTACTTCTTGCGATTTTTTTTCGATGCCTCCCTTGTCGTAGTTCCTGTCCCACCTCCCCTGCGCAGTTATTGGTGCAAAAAAAGCGACAGGGAAAGTGGGAGGGGATACGAATTTTTAGTGCGTTTTCCTCCTGGTATTCGATTGGAATCGAACACCTCGAACGGCCTGATATTCAATCAAATATCTATTCGATCGAACGGTGTTCGCTCATCTCCAATCCTGATGTGACAAAGGGATTCTGTTCACACTGTTGCAGTTTCTTTGGATCCATTTTGTTTTGAGTAATCAGGACATCTAATTGTAGGTTCCCATTAATGTCACCGGGTGTGCAGCAACCAATTTATATATATTTATTTTACATGCAATAGTTAACAATTAACACATTTCTCAAAATATTCCTGACTATTTGCAGGGTAGCAGGCACATTATCCTCTCGATAGCGGTCACTGCCATTAGGGGGCACCACTTCCATGCAGGGGGCAGGTGAAAGGTGTCACAGTAACATCCACGTGCCAGCATTCAAGGTTTCCCAGCAGAGCATTGTCCAGTCCATAGCAGTGTCCCCACCGTCTTCCATTGCTCTATGGTCCAGTGATATTCGCATGTCCACTGTAGGTGCTTTGGTGATGAACAAGGGTCAGTATGGCCGCTCTGACCAGTCTGTGGCTACTCAACCCCATACACAGCAAGATGTCATGCCCTGTGTGTATTATCCCCTCTCAATTAGTCAACAGGAGCGTTTCCAGAAATGAATGCTCCAGTAGCTCTTAGAGTCAGACCACACCGGTCCTTACATACATCAGTGAGCCTTGGACTCCCACGACTGGTTGTCCCTTCCTGAACCACTTTTGAAAGGTACTAACCAGGGGCGTAACTACCGGGGAAGCAGGAGAGGCGGCTGCCACAAGGCCTGGGACATTAGGGGTCCGGCGACAGCCGCTACCGCTGCGTTTTTTTGTTTGTTTGTTTTAATAGGCCATTACCGGCTGGAGTAACTCCAGCCAGTAACGGGTCCAATATACTAACCGATCCTGGCAGGGTCCGGGATGGGTAAGTGATGGCGCAGGCCCCACAAGCACTATTATACTCGGGGGTCGTTTTTCAGACCATGTCAAAAGTTCGCCATGGGGCCCTGCCATTCCTAGTTATGCCACTTGCACTAACCCCTGTATACTGGGAACACCCCACAAGTCCTGCAGTTTTGGAGCTGCTCTGACTCACCCGTTGTCAATTTTCCTGTTTCTAACACATCAACACTTAACTCTTCACGTTCTTCCACCCCATAGCAGTTGTCACCTGAATCACAGTTTTCCTCATGCGTTCACACTTCCCTTTTTGGAGCAATGACAGCACCATTGTTGCTCCAAAATGGTAATATGCATATTGAAAAAAACAGCGATCTCAGTAAGGGCGGGGTCACATCTGCGCCCGGTCTCCACTTTGTGGATTTCCGTCTTCTGCCGACAGGAGATGGAAACCCAGCATTCAGTGTCCGCCCGTGAGAGTCTTCTGATTTCCGTGGCAAAAGCGTTTTTTTTGCATGTCCGACTTTGTGTCCAGTTAAAAAAAAAAACTGGTTTGATTTGAATGGGTTTGAAAACTGACTGCCGGTTTCAGTCTCCTGTCCAGTTTCTCGGGCAGAAGACGGAAACCTGAAAGCAGAGACCGGGCGCAGGTGTGAACTCGCCCTAACAGAGGCAGCGATTCACAAGGGTAAAACTGATTCAAAATAGAAATGGGAATTAGCACATAAAAATTAACTTTTATTATTACGTTTAAAATTGGCACAAATGATTAAAATACACGATTCCTGCTGATAGGGAAGGACCATAAAGAGGTTATCCATTACCCCTATATTAAGTTGAATGTGGTAACGTGGATTTGGCTTTATTCGCAGGAATAAAACTAATAACATTACTAGTGAGGCATAAACATTAGAGTAGCCTCAGAGCCCCCAGTAGTTAATTTGCTGGGGCTCGCTACACAAAGCCTTATCTCTCACAGGTTAGGCATAGATATTGGAGTAGCTACAGAGACCCCAATGATAAATTTGTTGGGGCTCGCTACAAATGGCGTTTCATAAATTTCATCAGGAGAGTGATAGCATACGACAAGCCTAAGCGATGAAGATTGCGGTGAAAACTGCAGTTCCTGGCGCCCTGCTGTTGGATGCCAGTACTGTCATCCATAATTACTTTTGTTTTGGTGACTGCATCTATGTAGCGCCGACTGGCACCGCAATGAGGAGCAAAATGGCGCCACAGTACGCTAATCTTTTCATGGCCAAGCTTGAGAATGACTTCCTATCCACCTGCACCACCAGGCCTCGGGCCTACTACCGCTTCATTGACGATATCCTAATCCTTTAGACTGGGTCTGAACAACAGCTGGAAACCTTCCATGAACAATTCAACCAGTTCCATCCCACCATCAACCCGACGCTCAATCACTCCTTCACTGAAAAACTTCTTGGATGCAGTCATCAAGATACAGGACAACCAAGTTTAGACATCGCTGTATCGGAAGCAGATTGACCACCCTACCTACCTAAGATGGGATAGCTTTCATCCCAAACACATAAAGAACTCCATTGTCTACAGCCAGGCTATCAGATACCATTGCATATGTACAGACGCTGTAGATATGGACAAACACTTGGATGACCTCAAAAATACATTCTTGAGGCAGGGTTACCATCCAAGAACAGATGAAAACCAAATCACCAGGGCCAGCAGAATACCAAGATCGGAGTTATTAAAATACAATACCAAACAGGAAAATAATTGGGTGCCCCTTGTTGTCACATATAACCCACACCTGGAGACGCTGAGAGGTATCACACGCAAATTACATCCACTACTACAAAAAGACAACTGTCTAAAATCCATATTTCCAGACCCCCCTCTCCTGTGCTACAGACAGCCACCAAACCTCAGGAATATGGTTATTAGCAGCTCACTGTCACCTCCAATTAACGCTAGGTTCACACCTGCGTTCATCTGTCCGTTCTGAGCTTTCCGTCTTCTACATGCAAGAAGACGGAAAGCACAGACCGGGTCTGGCCGTGAGTGGCGGTATTTTATGCTCTCCGCCGCGAAACAGTTTTTTTAAATCCGGACACAGAGTACTGCATGTCCGACTGTGTCTGGATTAAAAAACCCGGTTTCGCGGCGGAGAGCGTAAAACACTCACCACCGCTGACGGCCGGACAGCTTTCTCACCAATTCAAAAGAATGGGTGAGAGTCCTGCAGGATTCAGTCTCCTGCTCTGTTTTATGCAGGAAACGGAAACCTGCACAACGGAGAGGGCAACGCAGATGTGAACGAGCCCTGACACAGGAACAGACAGGCCAGACACTTAGGATGAGGATGAACTCACACAGACATACGATTAGAGAGCAGAGAATGGACCTCCCTGTGCCAAAACACTTCTGCAATCAAAATCATAATATCAATGATATGAAGATCCTGGTACTAAGAGGTAATTTCAGAAACAAAAAAGATCGGCGTGTGTGTGTGTGAATACAAGCTTAAAGGGGGTTAAACCAGTCACAGGGTTTTATGTCGTTTTACAACAAGTAGACCCCGAGTCACTGACAGTGAAGCGCAAATGGGTTAATAAGACTCCACACACCAATATGGTGGTCTCTCCCTAAGGAGTGATGATATCCCCTTAACCCTATCTAGAACCCTCTCACCTCTGTCAAGTCAGTCTTTTCTGCGCCGGGCTGAAGAGATCCAATCAGATAGAAACAGCCGTCCTCAGCTGAGACACTGTACTTGGTAAAATCCCATATCATTGCAGCAAAGGTATGCTGTTACAGCAGGGGTATTGCTGAAGTAATGATTCTTGTTCATATTGTATCATTCATTCTTGGTTGTTTGACTTTCATACAGTGTTTTTACATATATTGTGCAATGCTGGTGCATAGACATTGATATTGTGTGCAGGGCTCTTTAAGTAGTTTTCTCCCATAATTCTCTGTTTCTGTTACTCCTCCCTTCTTGTTGCATCTTCTTCCTGGATATGTGTTATTCAGTCTGTAACCACTGAGCAACCATCTTGTAGAACTGAGAAAGGAATTGTGTTTTGACCGTATGGCATATCATCTCTCAAGGTAAAGACAAATAAACTACCTGAAGCAACTCCATTGCATCTCTCCACATGCAACCTGGGAACGCAGGGAATGAAATGTCAGCGCGTTCTGCTATCTGCCATTAGCTTACATACGGGAATTACAATCTCACATCTTCAGAGATTTCTCTAACATGCATCTGTGGCAGAATAAAAGGCCTCTGGGAAGGTCGGGCATGATGTTAAAGGGAGCGCCCTCTATTGGGCTGCATGACTGAGGCACGGTCTTCCCAATTATATCATGGAAGACAGATTTGCATATTCTTCCCATGTTCCTTTGCACAGTGGAGCGCTCATGGCTTAATAAGCCTCTACACACCTAAATGGTGGTCTCTCCCTAAGGAGTGACAATATCCCCTTAACCGAGTCACTGATCAAGGGAATCATAAAACTCAGAGAGCCTTCCTGTTAACGGACATTTCTTTGGACTTACGGGTTTATTTACGTGTACGGTTTTCTATCAATGGTACATCTAACACTGTATTCCTGTATAAAGTGCTTGCCTTCAGATATTGTGTTATACCAGCCCGATGAAGGAATCAAGTTATTCCGAAAGCTCACAATATGTCATTTTTTGTTAGCCATTAAAAAGGTATCAACTACTGAGAACTCTCAATCTTTATATTTCATATTCTCTGGCTAATACGGTACAAAGATAAATGTTTCTTATGCCTAACTAGTAATGTGATTAGCTTTATTCCTGCAAAAGTGAAGGAGCATATTTTGATTAAGGGGAGATACTTTCTGAGCGGCTAACATATACTGCCTTTGTTCACTCACCTATATACATTAATAGGGGACTATTCAGACTTACTGACTAGAGGAGACAGACTCTTGCATGTCAGTTAACCCCTGAGGGTGTGGTCAATTACTTATACCCCAAGTATGTTTGTAAGACCTGTGTTCTCTGCAATTAGAGACCTAGTCTAGGGATTTTAGCCAAAGTATCTACGGGCCTAGGAATCCAAATCCACATTACCACATTCAACTTAAAGGGGTATTCCCACGTCGCATACTCACCAGTCTTCGTTGCTGTAAATTCTTCTTTCTTCCGGCTTTGTTGCGTCATTGGTGGGCGGGGTTACATATGCAAAGCCAGCGGCGAGATGCCGCTGGCCCTGCGTGCACGCTCATAGATCAGTCTAGCCTTCACAATGCGAATACAGACCCGGCATCCACCTCTCTATTACAGCGGATGTCGGATCTGTATTCGCATTGTGAAGGCTAGACTGGTCTATGAGCGGGCACGCAGGGCATCTCGCCGCTTAGCTTTGCATATGTGAATACAGACCCGGCATCTGCTGTAATAGAGAGGCGGATGCCGGGGAGTGTAGACGCCGGCACAGATGCCTGCAACATGGCTATGCTCCTGTCCTGCATGAAGCCAGCAGCGGCAGGAGCGATGCTGTTATTCCACCTCCACCCCCCCAACCCCCTGGGGTGATATGCTGGTTCTGGTGACACTAACCTTTAACACTATGGCCGATTATAGGCATTTTATTGATGATGATGATAATGAAGAATAAAACTTGTTCTAGATATAAATTTTGGTTTAATGGTGTCCAGTCTCATTTACAGTCTTATAAATACAACATTGCGGTAAACAACCAGGTGTCAGAATGTGGTGATAACGCTAAAAAACAAACAAACAAAAAAAAAAAAAACAGCACAGGTGGAAAAAAATTAATAGGAAATTAAAAATATATATATATTGGATCATGACCACCAGGGGGAGCAGACCAAAAAAAAAAATTTCACTAGAGCTGCAAGAAAACAGACCATCTGTCTGCACACCTAATGCTGAGCGATACCTGATAGGTACAAGTCAGCACCAGCAGGGGCGAGGGGCGGAGGACAACACCCGGCTCATACCACGTAAAGGTGTGAATATGCCACGGAGATTTGTTACCAGTTACATAGACAGTGGGTTTGTTTGTAGGGGAATAAAACATATTAAAATGGTTTATAACACATGTTCCCAAAAATTTTGGGTTGTACTGAACCTGTCATTTTTGGGGTTCGTCTAGCAAGATTTCATAAAAGTTATTATAATCCGGGGTGTCTCCAGGTTACTGAATAGAATAACCAGAGGCCGAGGACGGTGGAAACAAAAAAAAAAAAAACCCACATCCCCTAAAAACTTACTCACATTTCTTGAACTCCCCTCTGGGTCATGCGCCTTGTCTTCTGGCCCCTGGGGGACAGCATTGACAAGATCTCACTTTGACATTACAGTGCATGTGATGAGGCCTATGGCCCCCACTTGACCACTGAGGCCCAATTAAAGGCACCTTCCTTGGCCCCTGGTTATTATATCCTGGGGTCTATAGGGTCCCCCAGTTTTGCCCTGCACTTCGGGGTCAGACCAAACTACGATGTTTCCAGGTGAACCTCACAAATATCATGAAACACCTCTCTTAAGGTTCACCCATCACTTCCAAGTAGTAAATCTACAATCCATCATATTAGATCCACCCCTTTAAGACTTGCTGAGTGTAGGCAAACAAAATGGCGTCCTCCATATTCTCTTAAAGGCGGCTTTTTTGGCGAATTTTTGCAGATTTTTTTTTTTTAATCTACTGATAAGACTGCCGACAATCTTCAGGTCCTAGGATCATGTTAGGATTTCAATCACAACTTTATTATATCAAGGAATAATCTGGATTATACCGCAAAGTTACAGTCCGATGAACAAAAATCCCCGAGCGGAGGCCAAGAAAAACTATTTCAGTGAAGTCCTGTGGAATGTAGAGCGGAGGTGCATGGGACAGGGTCAGAAAGGAAGTGACCCTTAAAGGGATTTTTTTTTAAAGGGGAAATGCACATTAATATTCAGTATTGCAAGTAGTAAAGTGGTCATGGCCTATGGTTTTTAAGAAAACCAAAAAAAAAAAAATCAAAAGGTGATGGACCCAGTGCATCAGTCAGAGTAGTAGTAAGACTTTGCCAATACTGGCATACTTTGGACTTTGCAAGGAAAGGAAAGGCAATAAGTTACGCAGACGGCGTCCGGTCTCACACACAGCTTTGGTAGTGATGAGTTTGTAAACCAAAAAAAGTTCCCAGCAGCAAGTAGAGAATCCTGGGAAGTATCACCAGGTCGGCCACGCTGTCCCGGAGAGAAGACTCCGCCTGAGGATTATTTCCAACGATGGCGCACCAGCGAGGACTCGTCGTTCACCACCTCGGGGTCATTGATGTGACGTCTATTGGGAATCAGCAGCAGAACTACAAGGACCAGCAGAATGATGCCGCAGAAGGTCATGAGAGCGTACGAGATGATCCACATGATCGGCTCCCTGAGGGGGTTGCTGGCGATGCAGTTACTGGATACGTCCACAGTACTGAACGGGCCGGAGATCTCAGAGACGGTCACTCCACTGACGTCTGGGGGGGGGGGGGGGGGGGGGACAAAACAAAAAAAACATTGCAACTTAGAATATTTTTTCCTAGTGAATAATAACATGCATGCGGCCACTAGATGGCACCAGTTATCCTCAGATCACATTGGGGACGGACTCTCCATTTATACATTATTTATACATCAGATTTACTCACATGCAACAGATTTGCTGCAGAAATTTTAGTCCACGACAAAAGGATTTCTACAAGCCCCATTCGCATGAATCGGACAGTTGCGGCCCTGTCTGCAACAAACTTGCCCCTGTAAATACTCGCTTAAGGGACCCATACACTTAAAGGGAATGTATCGCTATTTATTTTAAACCAGTAAAATCTATCAAACAATAATACTTTTTATTATTAAAAAATTATTATGGATTATTTTTATTATTTTTTATTCTATGTTCTGTCCATGATTATGGAGGCAGCCATCTTGCCTGAGCTTCTCCACCGCTCTGTGCACAGCATTTAGTGATCTGCTTTACAGCACAGTCATGGCCATAGACAGCAATAGTCAGGAGCCAATGCCTTGACGCTATGGGAGAGTTTTCTACACACTGTGCAAGGAGAGGGAGGAGATGATCTGTGACATCATCTGCTGTCAGTAGTGATGTAATGATGGCTCTGTGGTCTTATCTACAGAGGTGTTATCTTATATTGTAATCCTGTCTGTGATAGAAATGAGAACTGCTGGAAAGAAATCTTCTAAAAAAAAAAAAAAAAATTAGCAAGTATCTGTATTAGTGGTCAGAGTGAAAAGTGTATGATATGGTAGCAGCGGCTTCTCTCTCCGGAACCAGAAGGATCGGGCAAGTTGAAATCCAACAGCCTGATCCTCATCTCCCACGACATACAGTGTTGGGGATAGTGAAATGGTTAAGACCAGGTTTTATTTTTGACAACGACACTTATACCAAGCACTCACACCCGTTCTCTAGGAGTGAAGGGGTTAAATTAGGACGCCATTGCGAAACCTCGTCACCAGCCAAATAACCTGGGTATGTAGTTCCTGGAGAAGTGAACTTGATACGAGTTAACGCCAAAGCAAACACAAAGCTAGCGAGTAATGAAGTAACCACTTATAGGCCCCATAAAAGAAAACTTACAATAATATTTATGCCCTTTCATTTAAAAGGGGTGACCCATGGTGCTTTATTCCCTAAATAGCGCCACAACTGGTAGTGTGTGGTATTGCAGCCCTATTTACTTTATTGGGCCTGAGCCGCAATACCAGACACAACCTGCGGAGAGGTGTGGCGCTATTTCTAAAGGAAAACATATGTATTTGAAATTTGGTGTAGTCCCATGAAGTAAAGGTCATAGTGAATAATTTATGAGGGGACACCAATTTTGGGGGATTTTGAGGGCATATATGGTGTTCACAGCATCCATCACTTTGCTATACAGAGGCCAGCCATTGTGGCTCAAACACAAAACATGCAGTTGCCCCTAGTGACCAATCAGATCGAGTCTTTCATTGTTAAACCTCTGCTGTAAAAATGAAAGCCGGAATCTGATTGGTGTTCATTGAAAGAGACCAAATATTCCTGATAGTCATGGTCTCGAACCGGAGGACCGGCGGAAGGGACAACACGGCGACCACCGGCGGAAGGGACCAGTGACTACTAGCAAGAGGGAACACATTGAGGGGTTAGGCCAGTTGGAGGGGTTACCCTAGGCCAATGCAAGGGGTTGTCCCCGTTGCCACATTGTCAGTCTCACCTGCACAATTACTGACGGCGAAACCAATCCTCTTCTCCTCCCTGTCAAAGATGACGTAAAATCCCTCCATGACTGTGGCCCCGATCACCAGAGCATTGGACGAGGGTGAGATCCCGAAACGGTAACAATTCAGATCCAAACGGAGTGTCACAACAGACTGGATGTATAACTGGAAAAAAAAAAATTGCATAGACATTTTTTATTAAAAATTTTAACTTATTTTTTCCACGCCCCAGCAGTACTAGAGAATAACCATTTGCAGCCTATAGCTAATTTTTTCAGCCACCAATGGACAATCCCTTTAAGGAACACCAAACAAGAGAACAAGGAAAAGGCAAATAAGTGTACCTGAGGTTTGATGGTGAGACGGAAGGACATGCTCGAGTTCACGTCCCGCAGATAGATGGACAGGTCAGGAAAATAGGACCACGGCTCTTCAGTCTTCTCCCAGCACGCCAGCTGCAGGCCCGTCCAAAACTCATTATTGAAATTCTCGATCTGCAAAAATCAATGGCAGCGGAGGGAGCGAGAATAAACTTTATGTAGAAACTTCTGCTGACGACAGAGACTTAGAGAGTTCCTCAATGAGTATCACAAAAAAAAAAAAAAAAAAAAAGGGTTAAAGAGGCTTTTCAATGATTACTTGTCTTTTCACTCAAAAACAGTGCCCCACAAGTCTACAGGTTGTGTGTGGTATTGCAGTCCTGCTTGATTCGTTACAATGGGGATGCAGTACCACACCCAACCTGAAGATGACTGTGGCGCTGTTTTTTTTTTTGAGGAAAGCAGCCTTTTTCCCCCCAATCACAAAGAACTCCTTTAATAGTGGAATGGCGAGGTTGGACATGTCAGGAATTTTATAAATATAGAAATGATTCACCCGGGCCGATAAGAGGGCGGAGCTGCCGTTTCCTTCTATGGGACTCTGTATTTTCCAGTTACGTGTTCTGTTTGGTAAAGGAGAGAAGGTAACACGCTGCTATTGCCGGACAGAAGAGCAAACACAAGCGTTACACAAGGTCTGACCAAACAAACTGATCAAACTTTCCATCACCCAGTCCGGAGTACAAAAATGTAACCCCTTAAAGACCTGTTTGGTCTGGCCCATCATGACAAACCAAGAGCCAAAACTTTTTCACTTTTCTGTCACTGTATGAGGGCTTGTAACTCTATAGGAGGGCTTGTTTTTTGCAGGACAAGTTGTATTGACACCATTTTGGGGTACTTGACTCTGGCCTAAAGGCATTATCTCTAGACAACCTGGATCTTCGCGGTTGTGTTCACAGGGGTGCCGATGTCCTACACAGGAAACCCCTCCAAAACCATTTAAATGCTGCGATCGCTGGTTAGTACACAGCCAAGCACCGGCTCCACCTGGCACAGAGATCCATGTCGGGCTCGGATACATAAGATGTATAACAGAATTACGCCGGCCGTCACTAAGGGGTCAACTTGTAGATTAACAACGGACAAAGCAAAAATTTTAAGAAATCCAAAAATTTAAATGATTAAGTTCTTTACAAAGGGTTAAAATAACACATAGGGCTCATATTTTCAGCAGAAGACTCACCAAAGATGTCTGAATTATTCCTTCTACCACTGCATTGAAAACTTTGTCGGGAAGACGCAGGAGGGTCGTGCCGCTGTCCACAATGGCTTTATCTGAATTGTACTACAACGAAAAAAATAAATAAATTACAAACTATAATTTTAAAATGTAGAAATTAGCAGGAATGTTCAGGTCAGAATGGGTTAAAGCAGGGGTAGGGAACGTACAGCTCTCCAGCTGTTGCAAAACTACAACTCCCAGCATGTATACTGGCTCTGCTGTTCTGGGAACTTCCATGGAAGTGAATGGAGCATGCTGGGAGTTGTAGTTTCACAGAAGCTGGAGAGCCAAAGGTTCCCTACCCCTGGGTTAAAGGGAAAAAAAAAAACCTCCCCTCACCGCCCCTCGTCACTCCTGTCCCAATGCTGCCCAGTTCCCCATTGGTGTCTACTTCCTGGTGCCTCTTGACAAACAGGAAGTGGTACTTAGCCAATCACTGTCTGAGGCGGGGCAGAGTAGGGGCCGATGGGTGACCCATTGTAAGCACATTGTAAAGTTGAAGCTTGAAATTTCAGACAGAATACTAAATATAGAAGAGGAGCAGTACGAGATTCATAAAAAGGGTCTGCTTGTTTTCCAGAAATAGCGCCACTCCTGTTTTAAGGCCATGAGCGGTATTGCAGATCTCAACTGAAGCCAAAAGACTTGAAAATTCTGACAACCGGTTGGTAGTTGGTGACTTGGTCAGAAAATAATAAGACATAGGAGGAATATAAGATTGGCATTTCATGTGGCAAATTTCTTAAAGGGGTTACCAAGGATTAGAAAACATGTCACTTCCTGAGAGAAACAAAGCAGCCATCACGTTCCAATTCCAATGAACGGGAAAGATCTTCAGAATGGCCATGTGACCAACAGATAGGCTGTCACTTCCTGAGATGAAGAAAGCAGCCATGTTTTGTTTTGTTTTTTTAAATCGTGATAATCCCTTTAAGAGGCATGCCATTGTGCAACGACAAAGTTGCTATAGATGTGAGCTATAATTTACACCACTCTGAACTCGTCAGGCTCAGATTGGCCGACGGTTCTGATCCCACCTCCCAAAAAAAGTGACAAAAGCATCAGAAGAAAATAAATAAATAATATCACATTAAACTGTTAAATTCCCTTCTAACATTTTCCATTTACCTCTGTGCAGTCCAGGTTTAGGTTTAGGCCCCCAACCTCAAACTTCAGAACCTCCACTTGATAATACCACTCCTCAGTGATCGGCGTGTACCAGATATCACCGGTGTATAAACTCGGCTCAATACCACCCATCACCTGTAGGGGGAGACCATAGGGGGAGAAAAAAAACAAAAAACAAAAACAGTTCAGACGAATGTGTGTGCAGATCATTTTTATTTTTTACTATTGGATATGCGTGACATATGGTGGATGCTTTTCCTGGTAGGTTTCCCCACTAGAAAAACAGGATAGGGGAGTAAATATCTGATCGCTGGAGGTCTGAACAGCGGCGGAGCTATAAGGGGTGCAGAAGTAGCAATCGCTGCCGGGCCCTGTTGTCTCAGGGGTCCAATGGCCTTTCTACAACACAAGGAGACATCAGTATTATAGACACCCCATCCCCAGTGATCAGATATTTATCCCCTATCCACAGGACAACAGGTAAGGGAATGTTTATTGTTATATATTTTTTATTTTTCTATATTTAAAAACTATCCTATATCCTATTTCACTCTACCAAGCCTAATAATAGACTGACACTTGCCAATTCTGTAGGGGTTTCCTTTACAGCAGTTGCCTCATTTACCTCCCAGAAAGTATTACTATAGAAGATAACACCTCTGTAGATAACACCACTATCATTACATCCACTACTGACAATAGATGATGTCACGGCTTATCTATATATCATATCATATAAGAGGTGCACCTTCCGCCGGGTTCGGGAAGACTGGCGTAGCATCAATTTTCATAAATGTGCCCCTATATTTCTATTCTTCACCTCTGTTAAGATCTCTGCCGCCTGTCGGTGAATGAGATCAGTCCAGTCTAGACAATACTCTGCGAGCTAAATAGCTCGGACCCCAGACTGATACACTGTAGCAAACCATCAGCACGCACCATGTATGACTAGTTACGCAGGTACTTACCAGACTGCCACCATTGTTGCCCGTGCCAGTAGTGGGCAGGCCCGCGCCACACATTTGCATGGAGAAGATATTCGGAATCTTCTGCTGGTCAACAAGGGAGTCGAAGAAAGTTTCTACAGAACTGGACGGCTGGGAGAAAATAAATGTGAGACTAGCATCACTTAATACGACATACGGTACTAGGGATGGTCACCCAGCTTTCCCAGAGGCCAGGATGGCATTCTGGCCAGCTATAGGACTAGGAGAGAGGTGTCTGAACTATCTACAGGGTGCAGGAGGTAGGTGGTTAAACATTCCCTAAAGGTCCATGTGCACAGTGGAATCCAGGAGGGACAATAAAGTCCATACATGGGCCAGGCTTCTGGGCCCACACACAGCTGGAGACGTAGACTCCAAAGTAAGCTTGCCAGTTCACATCTGCGTTGGTATCCCGTTCGGGGAAGTCCGCATGGAGACCCCCCAAACGGAATAACGAACACAACTGCAAGTGGTGTGCCAATGAAAGCACGGAGACCCCATAGACTATAATGGGGTCCGTGTGCTTGTCGCCAGATCTCCGCAGGGATCATGCGGACAGGAAAGTAGTTGACAATCTAATTTCCTGCTCGCATGATTCGTGCTGGCAGTGCGCGGGCAGCACACGGACCCCATTATAGTCTATGGGGTCCGTGTGCTTTTACTGCAAAGCGTTTGCAATTGTGTTTGGTATTCCGGTCGGGGGAAGGGGGCCATGTGGACTCCTCTGGACAGAATACCAACACAGATGTGAACGAGGGGTAAACCTGATGTACGGATTAGGTTTTCCAGACATGTGCCTGAGGCCTAAGGTAGTTGGACTGGTGATTATATTGGTAGCCACCCAACTTTTCTGAACTCCTAAAATGTTATGTCCATCTAGTTATGAAGACCACATCTCCTTCTGCATAACTAATAATTATGCTATTCAGGTATCGGAAAAGGCTGTGTCCACCTCCGTGTAATATGTACGGCCATATTAGTCAACCCACTTTCCCAGACACAGGGACTTTGACAGTCAGGACCCCACAGATCAGCTGCACTAGTAAGCGTTGTTCCAGCTCCATAGGACAGAGATGACATGTTAATTTGTCACATGACCTATTTACAACTCAGTACCTTTCAAGTGACTGGGATTGAACTGCAGTACTAAGCACAGCCACTATACAATGTAGGGCGCTGTACTTGCTATTCAATGAAGAGGTCGCAGTACTCATTCAAATGCTACAGTCTCTTAAAACAGCTGATCAGTGGGGGTCCTAGATTCTGGGCCCCCTACTGATCTAATACTGCTAAGCTTTCCTAAGGAAAGGTCGTCAATATTTAACTCCAAGAAAAACCCTTAAAGGGGTTGTCTGGCCCCAAATCGAATTTTCATTCTAATGATCTACTCCGAGTACAAATCATCTCTATGTGATCTGTAGGAGTCTAACATCTGAATAGGTCATCAGTATGAAAATTCGATTTGAGGACGGAAAACCCCTTTAAATGTCTAGGTGGAGGAGGGAAATACATGTATACGACACACGTACACGTTCCCCACCTAACTAATGAGAGGTGATTATAAGTTATTGCTCCCTGTTATCAGCCATATCTGCCAGGGAAGGGACTAATTACTCGCCATATATAAGCGTACATGACAAGTTACCTTGGCCAAGGTCCTGTAGGCCAGTCCCAGAATGCCTTGCCAGTTGATCTGGGGCATAAAGAAGCTCTCCGACTGCAGGATCGAGGCGATGTTCACTGTAAAGCTGCCATTTATTCCCTTGGGAAGATTAATGACATCTCGTCCAAGAACTCCGCTCCAACTCCCCTGAGTGTACCGCACCGCCACATCCTGTTCCAGCGACACGTAGGTTTTAGACCTACAAGTATTTAAGAAAAAAAATCAATCGTGTTTTTTTTTTTTTTAGGTTTTGCTTAATACATTCAATTTCAGTAAAAGTGACGTTCACACAGTTTGTTTTGGGGGTTTTTAACAGGAATTTTGAGGCGGAATTTGCCTCTAAAAACGCTTCCCATTCATGTCAATGAGAGTCAACCATCTTTTTTTTTTTTTTTTTTTTTTAATTGTAGATTGTGAGCCCCACATGGAGCTCACAATGTACATTTTTCCCTATCAGTATGTCTTTTTTGGAATATGGGATGGAAATCCACGCAAACACGGGGAGAACATACAAACTCCTTGCAGATGGTTTTATGCCCTTGGTGGGATTTGAACACCAGGACTCCAGCGCTGCAAGGCTGCAGTGCTAACCACTGAGCCACCGTGTGGCCTGAGTCAACCATCTTCTGGCGGATTCCACCTTGAAATCAATGATGGCCGAAAAAACCACGGTGCGGTTTTTTGACACTTTCTGAAATTCCTGATACACCCCACAGCCACAGGACCTGCTAAAAACCTGACCCAACCCCTGACAATGACAATACCGCCACCAGCCCCACCGTACACGTAACAAGATACGTGACAGAGCAGTGAGGACGACATTACGTGACCGGTGTAACCTGTATTGTCACATTCCAGTTTTACAGATTCTGAGGAAACACTTTTCACCTTCATATAAGAAACTAAAGTTGACAACACAAGTCAGACACAAGCTTCCCGTGACCAAACCTCGAGGCAAAAACGACCACATGAGCCTTTGTGACACGCATGTTACCTCAGTGATGCGTGTTACATGAAGGCTCCATAAACGTGGCTTATCCCAGTATATAGGCTGTATAGAGACACTAGGCCTCAGTTATGAAAATGGGCCTTGTTGCCCATAGCAACCATTGTTAACTCTGCTTTTATTTCCTTCGGATCGGTCACAATATCTGATCTGTGAGGGTCTGACATGTGGGACCCTCCCATAGATTAGCGACTTACGCCGCACAGGCCAATGACGTCACTTATTGGTCACATGGTCTATACGCAGCTCAGTCCCATTCAAGGAAATGGGCATGTGCTGCAATACCAAGCACAGCCACTATACAATGTACGGTGCAGGGTATTCAGTGAAGAGGCCATAGCGCACACCTGAATGCTATGTGGGTATCAGACCCCCACCCATCTGATACTGGTATCCTATCCCAAGGACAGGTCAGCCATATTTAACTCTCAGAAAACCCCTTTAAAACATCATTGTGGATATGTCACCACTTAGCAGCCATTCTTTGGCTTAGTCGGGTATAGGAAGAGGAGAGTGGGGTCCTCTGTAGCTCTCTTCATGCATCAGCAGGCTCAGGATGAGCTCAGTCCCACATGGATTACTTGGTGGTGCAGTCACAGAAACCTCTCTCAAAACCATGTGTCACTGCATAGTGTATGTCACTGCTGGTGTGTAAGGATCTCCGCAGCTCGTGTCACATCGTGCAGGGGATTAGAGGTCCGTACACCCGAGCAGAGACCGATCCCTCGGTGTAATGTACAATCCTGCGATCTTATCACCTTCACATACCGCCTCTAAGTGTCCTTATAGATACCACACCTTACAGGGCAAGCCACCATGTGTGTATATATATATATATATATATATATATATATATATATATATATATATATATATATATATATATCTGAAGGTCCTGCTTTATAGAGGGGAGTGCACGTATATATACACTTGTAAGGGGGTGTGTGGGCAATGTATATCTGGAGGACTCGCAGAAACAATAGATGTGCATGTGCATGTATATCTACAGTATATGAGTTTCTGCAGCATCAAGAGAAACCTACAGTATACACACAGCCTAGATGCTGCAGAACCTCTTTGTAAGATAATACGTATCTTCTTGCACATTCACACACAGCCCTATATAGCCAGATCTGTATCAGACGCTGAATGAGAGCTCTGAAGTGCTAACATTGGGGCAGCCACCTCCTCCTCAGGAGATACAACTACCCCCATCCTCTCACTGACCCAAAGATAATGAGAGTAGTAATGATGACAAACAACCATACTGATCAGAACATGTCATGTGATGCAGGTACTCACTTGTCTGACTGGTAATACTTCGTAACATCAGGATTTGGGGCTCCGGCAACCGCAAAATTACTGCTCCCCGTGTCCACCAATATATTTAACTGTAAAAAAACAAAAAAAACAAACATAAAATTATAGGATAACCTAAAATATCACATTGTAATATTTCACCCACCAGCTCTCTTTAATATACACCTGTGTGTCAGTCTTCACTGTGGCTCTCACATTCTGTTTATAAACATAATCTATCTAGTTATTTGGAGATTCATCTCCCTCATATCTGTTGTTACACAACTTGACAGATTTACCGTCAGGATTCTGGGAATATTCGTTACACTATGTCAGTGCAGGTTAAAATTATAGTGTCCAAGAAGCCAAAAGATGTTGAAAGGGTTAAGAATTCTAGGGGGAAAAAAATGCCCAAAAAGCAACATGTGGTAAAGGGGAGGTTGTCAGAGAGCCAAGTGCTTAATAGATGTCAGAAGAGATTAATAGAGTGCTGAGTAAGGGAGATGTTACTATAATACCATAGGGGGCGCTCTGTGGCTACAGGGAGGTGACAGATCCTCGCATGTTACTGTGAAATGTGCCAAGGTCTTGTGTGTAGCTGTGGAATGTAACAGCCAGCGGTGCCCCCTCCTCAGCACAGCAATGGCCATTCATAGTCACCCACAGAGACCCAGCCACCCCAACAAGGCAACTCAGACACACTGAACGCATTGTATAGAGCAGGGCGACCCCAGAGACATTACATGTACCACATTGTATCAAGACCCCGACCCACGTGTGCCTATATATGTATCCATATATGAGTACAGTATAGTGGGTACTGCTCATCTCTGCAGCACAGAGGAATAAGATGTAGTGTTCCCTGTTATCAGCCAGTTCACACTGGGGAGAGGCCAACTGTGGGTGTTCAAGGAAATTGCTGGCAGATGTCCAAACAAATCCCTGCCCGCAGGATCACAGCTTTATCTTCCATATCTGCAGTGCGGAGAACATTTACATCTATATATATGGCTGAAAGCTGAAGGTTCTAATATATACTGCACAACTATGTGCCGCAATGTGCTATTATATCATGTGTTATATTCTTGTACATAGGCGGTAGTATTATAGTAGTCATATTCTTGTACATAGGAGGTAGTATTATAGTAGTTATAGTCTTGTACATAGGAGTAGTATTATAGTAGTTATATTCTTGTACATAGGAGGAGTATTAGGGCTAGTTCACACGTGAACTGCCCGCGCGGGTTTTGACACAGAGAGAGACGCGGCGAGCCGCGTCTCTCTCTTGTCAAAACCCGCCCGCCGCGACCATCGCTGTCGCGGCTTAACCCTCTGCTGTCGGCTCAAATGAATGAGCCGACATAGGAGGGAGCTGCCGGGGGCGGAAGCCGCGCGACTGAGACAGCGCGGCTTCCGCCTGAAGAAAGGACATGTCCTTTCTTTTCTCCGCTAGCAGCAGCTCGCCGCTAGCGGAGAACAGAAGCCCAGCGGTCTCCATAGACCACCATTATAAGGGGAGGTTTTGGACGCGAAATCCGCTGTCAAAAACCTCCCCTTATACTCACGTGTGAACTAGCCCTTATAGTAGTTATATTCTTGTACATAGGAGCAGTATTATAGTAGTTATATTCTTGTACATAGGAGCAGTATTATAGTAGTTATATTCTTGTACATAGGAGGTAGTATTATAGTAGTTATATTCTTGTACATGAGGTAGTATTATAGTAGTTATATTCTTGTACATAGGAGGTAGTATTATAGTAGTTATATTCTTGTACAGAGGAGTAGTATTATAGTAGTTATATTCTTGTACATAGGAGCAGTATTATAGTAGTTATATGTAAGTCTCCGTCTCCCTTCACTCATTAGGCAGAGTCTTCAGGATTACTCACAAGTGACAATTCCCAGTGGAAACAATCTGTTATCCTGCCTTAGAGCATAAGTCAGCTCTCACAGCTGGACGCCTTTTAAGTATCCGATCATAAGATGTAGCGCTCTCTGCCGCAGTCAAGGACTAGTAGAAAATCAATCCACTAGAAGCCAATACTGAGCCACAACGCACCTCGCGCCTCCATAACAGCACAATTTTGTAAGTCACAGTAAATGTTCCATGTATAACTGCATTGAATGCTCTAACACCGGACCAAATATGACCCAAGGTATAGCAGCCCCGTATATCCTTCAATAAACTTTATTTCACAAAATGAACAACACCCCCACTCCGAAAAAAAAAACATGGTCATGTGAATGAAGTCACAGAGGATTGTCCAAAGTGGATAAAACTAACAAATCCTCAGCTAAGAGAAGTATAAAGGGATTTTACAACCTCTGCAGGGAACAAGAATGGTTTCAAGATCGCCGTTTGCTGCCGGTGAATGGAAAGTAAGGATATAGAAGGAAGTTCTAAGACGTCTTATATACATAGAATCCCACCAAACTATAAGCCACCAAGCTGTCAAAAAATCAACTTAGACATTCCTCAGTTCTGTCTTTCCGGAGAAAGCCACGTGATTTATATCGGTGCTATTACGTGAACTATAAGACGCACAACCCAGCTTTTTCAAACTCCATCTCATACAGCGAATCATGCCATTCAGTATGCTAGTAAAGCTGGATGACTACCAAGCCTGAAACTGGCCTAGTGAGCGTTGTAGCTTCACGTACTATAGGCCCTGGATGTACATTGGGCATACTGTTATACCGCCATCTCCGCCTCAGTCATTGGCATCCATCTCTACCCGACTGGAATAAAAACTAAATATTTCTTTATTGCTCAAGAACCAGAAAAAAAAACCCTTAAAAATGTGCGTTTGCGGCTTTTCTATTCTTCAGCGGGTTAATAGATGTGAAAATTAGCAGCCAATTTATATAATGCCTCATTTAACAGAAAGATTCCTAATTACATTACAGGCCCATCTGCTGCAGCTCCTTGCAAGCGCGGCATAGTAAATGGCTTCCTGGCCGGGCTCTGCTGGGTTTGCATGCGATTATTACATGTTATTATTGGCGCTCATTTTGTTAATCATGTTCCTTTGGCACTTTATAACAAGCAAAGCATCTCATCTGTTAAAGCATATGTTTCGTGAGAGGAGCTGGCGCCGACAAGAGTCATGCATCACGTCTCCAGCACACAAACCGCCGTCTGCTGCAGGAATCCTCCATACTTAAAGGGCTTTTCCAGGTTTAGGCGCACACTTTATTAGTAAATGATAGACCTTGAGGTTAGACAGAGGACAGATACAAAGATATAACAAGCCAAAATTTGGAAAAAGTTCTGGAAGAGGACATACACTGTGCGAAATGTTTGGCTTTATGGCCAGCCTATTGACAAAAGGACATAGCCCTAAATTATGGAATCTGGATCGAAAATAGAGGGTATGGACCACTTCTCCATAGCCAAAGATGAATACAGACCCCAGATAATATCCCCCGTTAATAATAGTCCCCTGGTCCAGGCCGCCTCCACGATGGTCGTCCCCGGGTCCAAGCTGCCTCCTCAACAGCCGCCCCCTGGTTCCAAGCCGCCTCCACAATGGTTGCCCCCTGGGTCAAAGCCCCCTGGGTCCAGGTCACCAGACCAGATGTGCAGATACTCCCTTTTCCCCTTCCCATAGTTCTCTTCGCCTTAAAGCTTCTACACTCCGGAGCGTTTAGGGCTAGTTCACATGGGAGGCGTATTGGTGGATTTCCAACAGTTGTGGCACTCAGCTCCGGAGTAGGCCAAAATGAATGGGCCTAGTCCGGAGCGTGCTGCCGCCTGAAGAAAGGGCAGCTCGCTTCTTTTTTCCATAAGCGGCAACATGCCGCAAGTTAGCGATCTAGATAGACTGCTATTGTGAGGGGACGGATTATGACGTGGATTCAGCGCCAAAATCCGCTCTCTCTTGCTCTGTGTGAACGGGGCCTTATTTATTTATTGTAGTTTTTTTTTTTTTTTATTCTATTTTCTGTCCATGATTATGGGGGCAGATATTGTGCAGATATTTCTTGCCTGAGCTTCTCTTCTGCTCTGTTAACAGTATTTAGTGTTCTGCTTTACTGCACAGTCACGGCCATAGGTAACAATAGACTGGAAAACCTCTAAAGTATTGGCAAGTGTCTATCTATTATTGGGCTTAGTAGCCAGAGTGGGAATTGCAGGATATACTTTTTTTTTTTTTTACTATAGATGGTGACATGAAAATTACTTAAAAAAAAACAAAAAAAAAACAATTTAAATATGTTTAACAAGAAAACCTGGTTTATAATTTAGGCCTTTTTCTGGTGACACATTCCCTTAAAATTTTTGACTCCTCTGACCCTATGGAGCCATATAAAGTGTCAGGATTAGCTCATGATCTGGAGAAGATTTTTGGGTTAAGGGAAAGTTTCCTTAGCCAGGATGGTGTGGTGATGGTGTGAATACCCCCTGCGAACCCGTTAAAAATGTCCCATTTTAAAGGGGGAAGTTTTCTACTTTTTCACCCCATACTAGTAGGAGCGTGACAGATCCATCTGATCCTGATATTATGTAGGTCTGCCATGACTATCGCGGTTTCCAACAGTCGTGGCACTCCGCTCCGGAGTAGGCCCAAATGAATGGGCCTAGTCTGGAGCGTGCTGCCGCCTGAAGAAAGTAAGCTAGTGGTCTACATAGACCACTATTGTGAGGGGGGGCGGATTATGACGTGGATTCAGCGCCAAAATCCGCCCCCTCTTGCCCTGTGTGAACGGGGCCTTACAGCACCAGGGAGATTTTTGTCTCCATCCAGGAAAGTTGACAAACATGCGTACGCAGTCCTAAGACCACCTGTTGCCCATGATACTTTTCAGTCCCCCCACCCCATTACCAGTATCCATCCATCCAATATAGTGACCATGTTGTCCATGCGCAGTTATCAACGATTCTGAATTACTGATCAAAAAATTTAAAAAACTAACAATTTACAAAAAAAGAAGGGAAAAAGTAATGTGTACAGTTAGTCCAATATCACTGCCATATATGGAGTCAGAATATTCTCGTTTGAGGTGAAATTGGCAAATTTTCCTCAGACATTATTGCTGTATCTCCCCCTGGATCAAAACTTCTGGAACGTTCTGATCAGTGGCCGGAACGTGCGTCATTTACTTATTTATCCTGTAACAAAAAGGAATTTAAAAAATTGTGTCCTGATGGACCATCAAAGAACTAGAAGTAATTGTGAGATATCAACAGTGTGAACAAGACCTAACTTTAACCCTCTCCGCTCCTGAATTTAGCTCAAAATAGTTCAATTCACTGACAGCTAGCACAGATTTTAAATTCGTATCGTAAATTGTTGATCGTTGGGGGTCTGACCGCTGACACCCCTCTGATCCTAATAAAGGGGTTGCTTTACTTCCATTTGGAATGTATCGGTGGACGCAGAATGCTCGCCCCATCCCATACTTTACAATGGGTGCACTGGAGATTTCGATAGTTTCGCTCCCATTGAAATGAATGGATCCTTCGCCCACCACTACATTGTGAATGGGAGTAAAATAACCCAGATATCAGGAATAGATGGGGTCGCGGCAGTCAGACCCCATGATCAACAATTAACCCCCTACCATATACAGTACATAGGGGATAAATAAATTTTACAGTAAAAGGGTGCATTCACACGGAGTAACGTGCCGCATGACCTGGCACGTATATGCCGTGTGATATTTTGAGCGCCGTATACGCTCCATTGATTTCAATGGGAGCCTGGATCGTATACGCCACATTATTTTGCGGCCGCAAAATAACGCAGCGTATACGAGACTAACTCCCATTGAAATCAATGGGAGCGTATGCGGCGCTCAAAATCTCACGCGGCGCATACGTGCCAGGTCACGCGGCGCATACGTGCCAGGTCACGCGGCGCATACGTGCCAGGTCACGCGGCACGTTTCTCCGTGTGAGTGCACCCTAACCCTTCTAAGACAAAAAGCTATGTGTGTGTGTGTATGTATATATATATATATATATGGGCCTTATGTACATTATATCGTATAGCTTGACAACCTTGACATAGGATTCCAGTTCCAGTAGACTGCCATTGTTTTGTTTCACCTCATAAAAAAAACCTTATAAATCACCATGAGCAGGCGCTCTCCTCCGCCCCAGTGCTGTAAACTGGAGCAGACTGGGATAAACTGGTAAACTTATATCACATTCCTCTCCCCCACATTCACTAGTTGGGCTGACAAGACCGGAGCGCTGTCTACGCTGGTACAGATATAGTAATCGTAACCTCCATCACTATGACTAACACAACAATAGCACGCGTGGGCAAAATGGCCGACAGCGCTGCACTAGTGAATGCTGGGAAGTACCGAGATACAGGGCGGTGCAATATAATACATCATCATTACATTATGGTCTGGTACGGTCAGGATTCTGACCAGATCGAAGACTTCGGCACCAAATATGAGGCTTTGCTTTGGGCACCAAACAACATGAGGCAGATAAAACTTACACTATGAAACTATAGCGCAATTTGCACAAAAACACAGATATACAAGCTTTATACCTGATTTAATAAAAACGGACCCATAAATCTGCCCCATATTTCAGTGGGAGTGGATGAGGCCTAAGGGCTCGTTGACACAACAGAAATTGGGCCGGGCTTTCACCTCACACTCCACAACCCCGTGAATCACCTTGAGGCTCGTGTCATGGGTTCTGCAACGGATTCCAGATAGAATTTGGAGCAGATATTGAAGTGGAATCCACCTCAAAATCGGATCCAAATTCCTCAGTGTGAACATATCCCTAAGAGTCCAAATTAAGATTTTGGCATGTTGTGTTAGAGGAATAATTTCTAGGTTGCCCAGTAAGCCATCACATGACACCTCGCCCGGTCAGGTGGTGCAGATGTTTAGGCCTACAGAACCACAATCCCTGCCGCCGGGCATGTGTCATAGGACCTCTGCAAACGCCTCCAACTCATCAGCTGAGAAATTCCTAAACTTCGCGTCTCCATCACATGGCATCACATGACGCCAGATTTTACAGTTCACAGACTACAAGCAATCGGCCCACTAAGACCGGACATGTGACTTAAACGGGTCATAAGCGAAGATCAAAGAAGAAAAATAAAAATCTAAGACAGTTTCAACTTATAATATCCAAGGCTTATGTGACTGTAAGATCGGACTTATATAATACAGGGCAGGATAAATCCTAC
Source organism: Leptodactylus fuscus (assembly GCF_031893055.1). Taxonomy (NCBI): domain Eukaryota; kingdom Metazoa; phylum Chordata; class Amphibia; order Anura; family Leptodactylidae; genus Leptodactylus; species Leptodactylus fuscus. Next base: position 26,872,919 of record NC_134266.1, on the reverse strand, counting down.
AGACATGGCGCTAATATGTTACAGAACTGCATCATCTATACAACCTTATAGTATCCTGGTGTAGGATACTGAAAAAAAGGTTTAATGGGGTGGCCCAGGAAAACACGGTCGCCTTTTCCCAAAAATCAGCACCTTATGTGTCTATTCATTGAGGGGGCAATTCATTAAGGTGGATTTTACGCAAATTATTTAGAGGTAGACAAGCACAGGGTGGGCCGCCTAGGTAACCCATGGGCCATCGTACCCTATATTAACACAAATGTCATAGTCAGCCGTGTGATGGCTAGTAAATGCCCACATTGTCGTAACAGACCATCAAAATATAGGTCAGATTCTATTTTTGTCCATTTTTACGGATCTCTCCATACACTCAAATGAATAAAGGGAACCAGGAGAATGGATGTGCTCGGTTGCAAGAGGTTTTCCACAAGGTCCCTGTGAATACAGCACCCCGGACGATACAGTCAGCAACTGTAATACCAAAGCAGTTAGATGGCGGCTCATTCCTTCACTTGATATTGGTGCCGCAAGTTGGCGTAACAGTTGTCATGGAAAGCCATTGAACGCTCTCAGACCGCCAGTCAGTAAGTCTATTACACCCTGACATTTTTATTAAAAAATAAATAAATCAATCAGCATCATCACACCTGTAAAACACCAGTAAATGGCACAGAGGGTCACCTTGCCTCCAATGAAAAAAACAAAACAAAACCAATAGATACCAATAAAAATTACAGCTCATCCCATAAAAAACAAGCCCACAAACAAGAGAAAAATCAAGTTTTGAATGTCGTACTATAAGGACGGAAGGTAACACACCAAAAATAATGGCGGAATTGGGAATTGCCTATCTTATCACACAAATTACTACAATAATTTAACCAGTTCACAATCCATCACACTGTACCACTAAAAATACACCCCCCCCCCAAACCCCGACAACTATGTCAACAGAAAATGTAAAAACATTAAACTAAAAATGGGTTTGGTCCTTAAAGGGGTTAAGGGCTAGGTAACTTATTTCAGACAATGACTTGGATCCTTCTCCTCTCAATGTTCTGGCAATCCTTTGAACAATATTTCTATAAGACACAGTACAGATCGCCACGTCCCTCCGCAGATCTAGGAGTCAACGTAGTTCAATATTTGCTCAGTGAAATATCTGTACTTGCTTTCTTAAGACTATCAGGATCATGTAAATCCATGGACGACACCTACACGACAAGGACTGTGCCCCTCCATGATATGGAGTCCACCTACGGCAGTAATCTACAATCTGCGGCACTCATGACATGTTGCGAGTTGCAGTTGTAGGATCCTAGGTTGGGGACCACTAATATATAGTAATATAAACCATCTGTGGTATAGGGGGTTTCTTGTGGCTATATACTGAAAATTTTTGAAAAAACAAAAAATTCAATATACAGCAGAGATTATTGCAGGTTAGGGTCAGACAGTTGTCCTACACACGTCACCAGCTGAACCAGTCCCACACCCCGCAGGCCCAGATTTTCTACATACTTGCTCTTGCTGGCGGAGACCTACACAATAGCAGGATCAGACAGATCTGTCACGCTCCTACTAGTATGGGGTGCAAAAGTAGAAAACTTCCCCCTTTAAAATGGGACATTCAAAACGGGTTTGCAGGGAGTAGTCACACCAAATTAATTTACACAGAAGGAGACCCATCCTAGCTAAGGAAACTTTCCCTTAACCCAAAAAATCTTCTCCAGATCATGAGCTAATCCTTACACTTTATAGGGCTCCATAGGGTCAGAGGGGACAAAACTTTAAAGGGAATGTGTCACCAGAAAAAGAACTAAATTATAAACCAGGTTTTCATGTTAAACATATTTAAATTGGGGGGGGTTTAAGTAATTTTTATGTCACCATAGATAGTAAAAAGGATATCCTGCAATTCCCACTCTGGCTACTAAGCCCAATAATAGATAGACACTTGCCAATACTTTAGAGGTTTTCCAGTCTATTGCTACCTATGGCCGTGCCTGTGCAGTAAAGCAGAACACTAAATGCTGTTAGAGCAGAAGAGAAGCTCAGGCAAGATGGCTGCCCCCATAATTAGGGACAGAAAATAGAATAAAAAAAAAAAAAAATACAATAAATAGGGACCCATTCACACAGGGCAAGAGGGGGTGAATTTTGGCGCTGAATCCACGTCATAATCTGCCCCCTCACAATAGCGGTCTATGCAGACCGCTAGTTTACTTTTTACATGCCGCTCACGGAAAAAAGAAGCAGCAGCCCTTTCTTCAGCCGGATTCCGTGGCTTATTCAGCCCCGCGTCCGCCTCGCGGCAGCACCAGCCGGACTAGGCCCATTCATTTGGGAAGCCGTGACAGGCGCATTTTGGCCCTATTCTGATGTGTCTTCCTGCGTCAGAATCAGGACCAAAATCCGCCAATACGTCCCCAGTGTGAACTAGCCCTAATGCAGACACATTCCCCTGAATTCATTGAAAAGTCAGAGGTTATGATTGGGTCCGATATTTGGGTCACAGCTTTCGGCCAACCTTAGCTTTAGGCCACCATAAGGAGCAGAGGCCTTGTAGATTGCTGCAGAGCGGAGACGGGAGGGGGAAGATTTAGAGGAACTTGTCATCACCACCTGATCATTCAGTTTCTCTATCAGGGGACACCATCTTAATCTCCTCATTATCCTGAACCAGAGGAGACTTCCTGAGTGTCCAGCCTGGAGGGGCTGTCACCACCTCAATCCTGAGCGGATAAGACGCTCTGATAACACCTTGGAAGGCCCCATTATGGCGGGATTAGAAGAAACCCCAGAAGATTACAGACACAAGTTCTATAGGACTGGAGTTAGGCTGGACATGTGAGGTTGGTCAGCACGGTTGGCCAAACATCTACTGAAGAAGTGGGGTTTAATTTTAAAGGGAACCTGTCAAGTCAATTTGGGACACTAAACCAGCTACTGCTCCTTATATGATAATCCTTTAATAGTCCTACTATGGGACTATGGTTTAATGTCCCAAATAACCTGCTTATAACAGTGTCCCCCCCCTGGCACCTGTGCAGTTGTTCATTGAAGTCTAGGACGAGCACACCGACTTCACTGTGCATGTCCATGAGATTTGGCGCATGCGCACAGGAGCAGAGGTGTACTCCTCCGACTTCACTAAAGAACCGCGCAGGCGCCAGGAATACAGGGGCCGGCAAGTATAAAGGTTAATATATATTGAATACAGGCACATACGGCATTACAATAGGGCTAGGGACACTAAATCCCGGGTCCATAAGATTCTGTAAGTGGTTTAGAGTCTCAACTCAATAGGTTCCCTTTAAGGCTGAGGTCATACATTGCAGAAAAGCTGGATTTTTTGCTGCGTTACTTTGAGCCAAAGCCAAGATTGGCTTTGAAAGGAATGTGAAATATCAAGTAAACCCTTATAGTTCTCCCTTCTACTAAACCCACTCCCGGCTTTGGCCCAAAAAACTGCAGCAAAATCTGCAACAGATAACTCAGCTTTACGGCCAAGGATATGCAGCATTTATTTGCGCATTGTGTTTCCGCAAAGGAACATTAGCCTAAGGGTGTCGGACCCTGCAGATCTAATACTGATGTCCTATCCTGAGGCACCCCCTTCTGAACACCCCTTTAAATGGGCCGCAGCGTGATAGTTGATCCGTTTTACACGTGATTTTGCATTTTTGTATTTCATTGATGTTAAAATACCAAAAAAACAAAAAACAAATCAAACACTTCAGGGCAGGGCACAATGTTCTTTGCAGCAGTAACACAGCATGCCATAGCACGTCTCTGTGCCAGGGCAGGAACTGCAACATTTTGGAAACCCCACTCACTGCAAAGTACAGAAAAATACGACAAACGCGTCCAGAACATGTAACCTACTGAACGGATAGAAAGGAAGGTCAAAAAGAGTCTCTGAGTGCGATGTGTACACCCTATGTTTAGAGTATATAATGCAAGAGGGGGCTGGGGTTACCCAGTTATAATCAGGAGACATCTGTCAGGTTTCACCACCCAAAAGTGTAACAATTCCCACCATTTAGAAGACTTCTGGTCACTTCCAGGGCTTACATATTTATGGTCTATCATTTGGCCCTCACAGATCAGATATTTGAATGCCATGCACAGCACTGTACACTGTATAGTGGTTGTGCTTCGTATTGCAGCTCAAACCCATTCCCTTGAATGGGACTGAGCTGCTTCCGTACCATGTGATCAACAAATGAGACGTCATTTGCCCATAGTAAAGCACCATGGCCTCTTCAGACAGATGGTCAGCATGGCCCTGGGACCTGGTGCCAATGGTATCTCATTCACTGCTGATTTGGTACAGCAGCAGCTCAGTCCCATTCAAGTGAACGAGCTGCAAAACAAAGCACCACCACTATACAATGTATGACGCTCTGCTTGGTATGGAGTGAAAAGGCTGCAGTGTTTACCCAAATGCGGTTTCCCCTTCAACCATTGGATATGTGGGGACCCAAGTGTCGGACCCCCACCGATCACATATTGATGACCTGTCCTAAGGAAGTGATTACGTCTCAGAAACTCTTAAGATCTGTCATCTGTTCTTATTGTCAATCACAGGACTAGAAGGATGGAAAACGGGTCCAGCGAATGAAGGACATCAGAGAAACCCCACTGACTATAACGGGGTCCTTCAAACATCCCTGGACAAAAAAAAAAAAAAAAAAGTGTCGCTTACAGGACTGTTCTGTCCAGGATTCTGATACAGGTGTGAACGCAGCCCAAGCCAATCATGTTTACATCCTGATGCTGAGCATTCACTTCACAGCGGAGTCTGGACCGTGACGTGAGAGTATCATCAGAACTGGATGCAAATGTAACAACCCTTCAGCTGTGACCAGGCTCTGACTGTAAATAAGGTCTCCAGTCACTGACAGCAAGCAGAGGCTTTGGTGAAGAATTGTAACAAAGTCTTAGAAACAGCAGAACTCGTTACATGAGGTTTTACAGTCTCACGTAATATGTAACAATGTATCAAATTATTACAAAGATATAAGAATGAAACAATGCAAACTGCAGGCGAGACCTTTCATAACCGCTCAGTGCGTGTCTGCCGTATTGTGTACGCAGCCCTCATACCATGTACTGGACGTCTGTCATCAGGGATTGTGAAAGACTAGCAATCAGATAGCGATACAAGCCAATGGTGGGGAAACAGGGGCCGGCAGGAAGATCCTACACCCTGGGGCTTGTCCGACCCTGGTTTACAAGTCCAGTAAATGGATTAGTGCCCAGATTAACAAAATAGAATGAACATTGTAACACGGGCCAGCGTGTATCCAAGCCCCCCGGCCAGCGTGTATCCAAGCCCCCCGGCCAGCGTGTATCCAAACCTGTAACCATCACAAAGATGAGTTTATGCAGCAGATTTTCCTTTTTTTTTTTTTTTTCTAAAGGGCCGGGGTCTAGATGGCAACTTTGGCCACAACTCCGAACAGGTACAACTCCTTGTGCGCCACACAAAAAAGTCGAGCAATGTCCAACTTGAAGCCATGGCATGAGGAATTGCAATGCGACTTTATTTACTAACATTATTGAAGGAGTCGCAGGGGGACTAGACAACCCCTTTAAGTGTCACTTTCAGCAGGGAGGGGGAGTCATCTCAAAGACAAGGCTAGCAGCCATAACAATACACAGAGTTGCTGAGGATCTGTCCCCGGAGGTCTGCTCTGGATGGAGGGTGTTCTGGAGAGGTCAGCCCTTTGATATTGGGGAAGGGTACCTAGAGCTCCAGTTACAGACCCCATGTCACCAGCTAACCATAGGGGGCAGGAAATCTGGAAGATCTGTACAAGGGTCTCTGCAGAATTCCTTCACATAGAATAGACGCCAATATGTCTCCGGCTATTGCACAACTACAACCCCCACCAGGCACTGACCTGCCCAGACCCCATCGCCCCCCGGGTTGGGAGATTGCAATCCGCCAATACAGAAGGTTCCCTAGACTCAACCTCCTCTGTTATGTAGAATAAGCCATAAGTATGTGCCCCCCCCCCCCCCCCTGTGACTCACCGCCTGGGCTGGGGTCCCTATCAGCACCTCCAGGTAGTAGCCCCTGCCAGAGTCCCCCTCCAGATTGTCCACCATGGCCATGAAGTTGATTTTGCCGCTGGGGTCTGAGGCCAGGGACAGCCCCACTATGTCCTTCGGAGTGGCCGGAGACACGAGCCGGGGCTGGCTGACCAGGGCTGGAGAGATCTTCAGAGGGAAGGTGAAGGTGTGCGAGGCGCAGGCTGCCCCAAACAACAGCAGCAGCCCCAGGGCCAGGCTCAGCGCTGCCCGGCGCCCCCTCCCCGCCGACCACACAGCCATATCGTCGTCGTCAGCAGTGCGCCCTCATACTGCTCCTCCGGTCACTGTCCCAGGCTCCTGTCCTACACATGCAGCCCCCAAACCCAACTCTGCCCTGGGGCTACACAAACGGATATAGCGGGGAGGAGCGAAGGGGAAGTTCTGCAAACTTTTACTAAGTCCTGGGAGGAGCCTGTGCGCCCCCTGCTGGTCACACTGGGGTACTGCTCAGGGCTCCTCTGCTCTGCACAGATTACAGTACAGTGCAATGTATCGGAGGGAGGGGGGAATTAGGGTATTGTGCCCCAAATGTGCCCTGCCTTATCAACATGTCAGGGAGGGGGGTACCCTCCAAATTCTGGAAGTCAAAACTCTTTATCCCCCACAAGTACCCTGTGCCAATAATACAGCAGGGAGAGGAGCTGCCCCAGTCCCTACACCCCTTCCCTATATTTACCTGGCAGCCACAGTTCCCCCCAAAATGCCAGGATCTGTAACCATATAAGAATCAAACCTATAAGTACAAGACACAGCACCTAAATAAGCGTGACCCTATAAGTGCCCGGCAAAGAAGCCCTGTAAATACCAGCAACACCTTCCTAAATGCCAGTCATAGCGACCCCATAAGTGCCAGGACAGCAGCACCATCTAAAGGGTCAGCCATAGTGACCCCATAAGTGCCATCTACAATGACCCCATAAGTGCCAGTCATAGTGACCCCATAAGTGCCATCTACAATGACCCCATAAGTGCCAGTCATAGCGACCCCATAAGTGCCAGGACAGCAGCACCATCTAAAGGGTCAGCCATAGTGACCCCATAAGTGCCATCTACAATGACCCCATAAGTGCCAGTCATAGTGACCCCATAAGTGCCATCTACAATGACCCCATAAGTGCCAGTCATAGTGACCCCATAAGTGCCAGTCATAGTGACCCCATAAGTGCCATCTACAATGACCCCATAAGTGCCAGGCCAGCAGAAGCATCTTAAGGGTCAACCATAGTGACCCCGTAAGTGCCATCTACAATGACCCCATAAGTGCCAGACAAAGTATTCCTTCATAATGGTCAGCCACGGTGACTCTATAAGTGTCAGCCCCATTAACTCAATGAATGCCAACCACCATGACCCCATCGGAGCAGGAGCATTATTTCCCCAGCTTCTTCCAGACCCCTGCACTATGTGACGTGTATTGTCTGAAGGCTTTCGTGCTGTGTGTGTGACTGTGTCATATGACTACACGTGTGATCTGTCTTATGTGATTAGGGGTGGGGTGGGGTCAGCTGGTACCAGAAGGAGGATGTGTTGCCCCCCTTATACACACCCCTGGCCACTAGATGCCAGCACACAACTAACACCAGATCACCCCGCCTGGTATTACATCTCAGCCCTATTCACTTCAGTGGGTCAGACCTGCAGTACCAGACCCCTTCCCTATACAAGGGTGGCGCTGTTTCTGGATGTCGTTCTAATCTTGCACTTCCCATTTATTTGTCCCATTCTTACACTTCCTGAATTCTGTTTTACTTGTTCCCCGGCGGTGATCCAGGCGTCGCCAATAGGAAGGTGCGCGCCATTGTATCACTGGAGTCATCTGTTCTGCTGTCAATAGGAAGAGATCACAGCGACCGGAATCTGCCAATATGTTCACGCCGTTCCCATGCCGACTGCAACAGATTTTTCGGTTTGATATAATTTATTAACCCCCGTCATCACCGCTGGCTGGGGTAGGTTGGCCGACCTCCAGTTGGCAGGGATTACATAGGATGGCTGTGACAGAAAGCCTTGGGCTACAGCTGGAAAGATGTCAGCGCTGTGTAAACTGTTACATACTGACGGCTTGTTACACGGGACGGATGAGCGGATACGAGGAAGGAAATGGAGGAATCATGGGCAGAATACAGATCATAAATATACAGGAATTAACCTCGTCGTTTCGATTTCCGATTGTCATTCTTCTTCGATTGTCTCCTCCCAAACCCCATCACTTTTTATTTTTCCATTCACAAACCATATAAGGGCTTAATGTTTGCGGGACAAGTTGTACTTTGTAATGGCCCCATTTAATAATCTATATGATATACTGAGAAGCTGAAGACAAAATTCAGAATGGGGTGGAATTGGAGAAAAGTTGCGTTTGTGAAACGTTCTTGCAGGATTTGTTTTCATGGCACTCACTGTGCAGCCAAATTGACCTGTCACCTGTATTCTATGGGTCGATACAGTTCTGGGGATACCAAATTTCTATAATTTTTAGTTTTGACTCCTTAAAAAAATTCAAAACTTTGCAGAAAATTTTTTTAAATTTCTTGGTGTGCCCATATTCTGACACCTGCAACTTTTTCTTATATTTCTGCATACAGTGATGCACAAGGTGTCTCTCTTTGTTGGGCCAGTTGTACGTTTTAGTTATACACTTATGGGGATAGGCTGATGTTTTGTTCACTTTTTGTTAAAATTTTAATGGGAGGCAAAATGGTGTAGAAATGTCAGTTTGGCTAAATTTTGATCCTTGTAGATGTTTTTTCCTTGGCAGGATTTGAACCCAAGACTCCAGGGCTGCAGTGCTAACCACTGAGCCACCACGTTGCCCCACATCACTGAATTATCCAAAGCAATTGCTCCATTTTCTACTACTGCAATAGAAGTACAGAATAAGAGGAGGAGAAATAGAAGGACGTTTAGTTACATTTAAAGGGATCCTATCATTCAGACGACATTTTTTCTAAGTACCACGATGGAATAGCCTTAAGAAAGGGTATTCTTCTCTTACCTTTCGTTGTCTTCTCCGGGCCGCCGTTCGCCTACAATCCCGGTTCTTGTCGGTATGTAAATTAGCTCTCTCGAAGCACTGGGGGCGGGCCCCAGCGCTCAGACAGCAGTGGGGGCATCCCCAATGCTGCGAGAGAACGCTCTCCAACGCCGCCTCCTTTTCTTCAGCAGCGTCATCTTCAGCCTCTTCTTCCGGTGGTGGCTTGTAACTTCTAAGGCCTCCGGCCTTGGGCAGAGCAGACTGCACATGCCCATAGGCCAAGAGAAAATGCTATGCTATGCAAGCGGCCATTTTCTCGAGGCCTGTGGGCATGCGCAGTCTGCTCTGCCCGAGGCCTAGAAGTAAGAAGACGCCGCTGGAAGAAGAGAATGAAGAGGCTGTTCCTGACGAAGATGGAGGCAGCGCTGGAGAGAGTTCTCTCGCAGCATTGGGGCCGCCCCCAGTGCTGCGAGAGAACTAATTTACATACCGACAAGAACCGGGAATGTAGGCGAATGGCGGCACGGAGAAGACAATGGAAGGTAGGAGAAGAATAGCTTTTCTTAAAGGGGTTGGCCAGTTCCAGATCAATATTGACAAAAAAATGTACAATAAAAAGATATACAATTTTCCAATATACTCTCTGTATCTATTCCTCACAGTTTTCTAGATCTCTGCTTGTCGTCATTCATTCTCTTACTTCTAGTGGATAAAACTCTGACCATGGTCATGTGATTTACGGTCCATGGTCATGTGATTTACGGTCCATGGTCATGTGATGAGGACACAGGTGCCGCTCGTTATAGTCACAGCACAGTAATCAGACACCTGCCTGGTAATCAGCTGTGCACCTGTGTGCTCATCACATGACCATGGACCGTAAGTCACATGACCATGGTCAGAGTTTTATCCTCTAGAAGTAACAGAATGAAAGACAATAAGCCGAAATCTAGAAAACCGTGCGGAATTGATACAGAAAGTATATTGGAAAATTGTATATCTTTTTATTGTACATTTGTTTGTCAATATTGGTCTGGAAGTGGCCAACCCCTTTAAGGCTATTCCGACGTGGCACTTAGAAAAAATGTTGTCTAAATGATAGGATCCCTTTAATCAATTACAGGCAGATAGAGAAATCATAGGGGTGGAGGGAGGGACAATGTCTGCACTGTGCTGTGTGAGTCTGTGCCTGCAGTTTGCACATAATTCCAGTGTTGGCATCAATAAAATCAAAGTTATATTGAAAGACTGAACCACATGGACCCAATACAAATCTTCAGAGGTTTTCCCATCTCTAGTAAGGATTATACGTTAAGTGACAGCTTTCCCTTAATATTTTAGGCTGGTAGACCTCCCTCGATTTTCACATTGTGGATGTTGATGTCAGGAAGATCACCAGGATGGAGATATGACTGACAACATCAGGCAGTGATGGAGAGAAGAAGGCCAGAAACAACAACAGTAATATAACATGGTAGAGTCATCCATCACATGACATCATGTGATAACGGATATTATATTCATAACAACACCCAGAATCTAGAATTTCATGTCCCTGGAGATAAGAAAACTCATTACCCAATATCTACGCCAGCTGGAATGATGACAGATAGAAGGAGAAGTCCAGGAAGTGATGCTATGGCCCCCACAGATATAGCCCTGATCTCAACATCATCCAGTCTGTCTTGGATGACATGAAGACACAGATGGATTGGAGCAAGCAACATCCACAGAAGACTTGTACTTAGTTCTCCAAGATGGAGGGAACAACCTCCCTGCCGAGTTCCTTAAAAAACTTTATGCAAGTACCGAAAGAACTGATGGAAGGCAAAGGGCAAAGGTCACACCGAATATTGATGGGACTTACATTTCTCTTTTCTTCATTCAACTCATTTTGTAAATTGATAAAAACTAAACTATTAACCCTTCTATTTCTGAAAGCATTCTTACTTTGCAGCATTTTTTTTTTTTTTTGCACCCCTGCCTATAACTTTTGCACAGTACTATATAGGCTTCCATGTAACAAAAGTATGAGAACAGTCAGCTCGCCACACCTGCAGACTTCTCCCCGCAGGTGCACGGAAATGTGAGGCAGCGCTGATACAATGCAAACAGATGAAAATCCAGCACTCCGCCCTCATCAGGTGAAATCCTGCAACTATATAGCAGATGATCAGCGTGTAATGTCACCACCATAGGGTTCAGCTTACTACCGTGTTTCCCCGAAAATAAGACAGTGTCTTATATTAAATTGTCATCCTAAATATAGGACCTGTCTTATTTTCGGGAGACGTCTTATGACAACCGGCAGTTATGCCGACACTTTATTAGCAGAGCGTCAGCATGACTGCCGGTTGTAGGTAGTGTAGAGGAGTGGGGGAAGGTATCCTACTTACCTTTCCCATCTTCATAGTAGCGCTGGTGCTGCTGTTCGTCCCGGCAGTGGTGGGCGGGACTTAGCGAGCCTTCGGGGGGGCTTAGCGGGCCTTTCGTGGGCGGGGCTTAGCAATCCTCACTTCACTGACACAGCAGCCGGCTGGCGCTGCTACCTCTGCCTCTGGGATGAGCTGGGAGAGCTCATCCTACAGCAGCAGGGACAGTGGACACAACAGCAGAGGCAGCAGCCGGATTTCCTGTGCACACCGAGCACATCGCACAGTGTTCTGTCGGCTGCAAAGATTTTTTGGGCATGCCTTATTTTCGGGGGGTGCCTTATATTAGGCAACTCAACAGAACCGTCTGCAGCTTTGTAATGTAAGACACAGGCTGATGAAAACTATATTTCTTTTGACAATTCCTACACCAGGGGCCCTTTTAGTTGGATGTAAATTCAGCCAGTTCCAAAGTTACATCCTCTGTTGCTCACTTAGTCTTTACCTGGGGGCACTGCAGAGAGTACCTGGCGACCAATTCTCTCCACCAGGTATTTAGTTGTCAGAAGAGGAATATTCAGTAAATATTCAGGAAAATTCAGTGCACTGAGGGGGCCATTATACTGTGTGTGGGGGCACTGAGGGGGCCATTACACTGCGTGTGGGGGCACTGAGGGGGCCATTACACTGCGTGTGGGGGCACTGAGGGGGCCATTATACTGCGTGTGGGGGCACTGAGGGGGCCATTATACTGCGTGTGGGGGCACTGAGGGGGCCATTATACTGCGTGTGGGGGCACTGAGGGGGCCATTATACTGCGTGTGGGGGCACTGAGGGGGCCATTATACTGCGTGTGGGGGCACTGAGGGGGCCATTATACTGCGTGTGGGGGCACTGAGGGGGCCATTATATTGCGTGTGGGGGCACTGAGCGGGCCATTATACTGCGTGTGGGGGCACTGAGGGGGCCATTATACTTCGTGTGAGGGCACTGAGGGGGCCATTATACTGTGTGGGGGGGCACTGAGGGGGCCATTATACTGTGTGTGGGGGCACTGAAGGATCCATTAAACTGTATGTGGGATCACCAAGGGGGCCATTATACTTTATGTGGGGGCAACGAGGGGGCCATTATACTGTGTGTGGGGGCACCGAGAGGGCCATTATACTGTGTGTGGGGGCACCGAGGGGGCCATTATACTGCATGTGGGGGCATTGAAGGGGCCATTATACTGTGTGGGGGCACTGAAGGGGCCATTATACTGTGTGTGGGGGCACCGAGGGGGCCATTATACTGCATGTGGGGGCACTGAAGGGGCCATTATGCTGAGTGTGGGGACACTGAGGGGGCCATTATACTGTGTGTGGGGGCACTGAGGGGGCCATTATACTGTGTGTGGGGGCACCAAGGGGGCCATTACACTATGTGTGGGGACACCGAGGGGGCCATTATACTGTGTGGAGGCATTGAGGGGTGCTTTAAATTGAAAGTTGGGGTACTGAGGAGGCCAATATTCTGTTTGAGGGGGCATATATCATGTGGGGCACTAAGAGAGCATTATACTGTGCGAGGCACAAAGGGGCATTATGCTAAAGAGAAACTTTGTGGGGCAATAAGACGGCATTATTTATACTTATGACTTTCACAGAACATTCAGGAAGGTCCCAGAAAATAAACATGACCTCCCATAGTCCAGAAAGAGTGAGGAAATCTCCTGGGCCTGGCCAAATGCTCCCGAGTCTTCAAGGCTGTTGATCATTCTGTGGGTAACGTGGGCACGTTGAATGCCACCCATGTTATGAAAATAGGGCATGAGCGGAATTTTAAGTTCTGTGTCACAAAAAGAGGTGCGGTACAAGTAAAAGGGGGTTTGACTATATCAAAAGTTGGCATGGTCACTCTTAAAATTTGCAGGTGCTTCTGTTGCTGAGATATATGGCTATGGGGGAAGACAGGAGGGGGGGAACTGGGGACCTATCACATGATGTCCATAATTTTATGAATCCTGCTTCAATATTAAAGAGGATTAAAATTTGGCAACGATGAAGCCACACCCCTTTTTGCATGCACCTCTTTTTGTGGTGCAGAACACTACGTTCCGGTCATGCCCTTTATCCATGACACGGTTTGCACACAATGTACCACATTACAAATACAATGACCAAAAGCCCTGCAGATATAGGGGCATTTTACCAGGCATGAGAGCTCTGCCCACTTTCTTGGGACTCTGGAAGTTCATCCTTTTTTCTGGGACCCTCCTGAATGTTCTAAGAGAAACAGAAGTATAAATAACACCATCTTATTGCCACCAAAATGTTCCCTCCGCAGCATAATAGTCCTTTTGTGCCTTAGGGAACCGTCACATGATGTAACGCTGCGCTCATTCTAATCGTAAAAACACGTTCAGAATGAGCGCGTAAAAAGCAGCTCCCATTGACTTGAATGGGAGTCGGCATAAGTGGGAGTGGCCTCCCGGAAGTAAAGGTGCCGGGTCATCACCCCTTCTGTCCTCATGTTGGTTTAATTTCCGGTTCTGGTTAAGCAAATCACAAAGTTCAAAGGTTAAAGGTCAATAAAAGCTGTGGCCAACCTCCAGCCCACATAAAAGGTTATTGCGTGTCATGTGTAGTTATTTATAAGTTAAAGGTTTCTCTAAGTTGAGGGATATGTATGGTGTACGTTCCATCCTCGCAGTCGATGCCCTCTCACACCGTGTAATGTCCCCTTCAGTCCTTCCACACACATAAAGGCCCCCTTTTTATCCTCGCACACAGTATAATGACCCCCTCAGTGATCCCACACACAGTATAATGGCCCCCTCAGTGCCCTGACTTGCAGTATAATGACCCCCTGTGTGACCCCACACACAGTATAATGACCCCCTCAGTGCCCTGACTTGCAGTATAATGACCCCCTTAGTGCCCCACACACAGTATAATGAACCCCTAAGTGCCCTAACTTGCAGTATAATGACCCCCTGTGTGACCCCACACGCAGTATAATGACCCCCTCAGTGCCCCGACTTGCAGTATAATGACCCCCTGTGTGACCCCACACACAGTATAATGGCCCCCTTAGTGCCCTGACTTGCAGTATAATGACCCCCTCAGTGCCCCCACACACAGTATAATGGCCCGCTCAGTGCCCTGACTTGCAGTATAATGACCCCCTCAGTGCCCCCACACACAGTATAATGACCCCCTCAGTGCCTCAACTTGCAGTATAATGACCCCCTGTGTGACCCCACACACAGTATAATGGCCCCCTCAGTGCCCCCATACACAGTATAATGACCACCTCAGTGCCCCCACACACAGTATAATGGCCCCCTCAGTGCCCTGACTTGCAGTATAATGACCCCCTCAGTGCCCCCACACACAGTATAATGACCCCCTCAGTGCCTCGACTTGCAGTATAATGACCCCCTGTGTGACCCCACACACAGTATAATGGCCCCCTCAGTGCCCTGACTTGCAGTATAATGACCCCCTCAGTGCCCCCACGCACAGTATAATGGCCCCCTCAGTGCCCCCATACACAATATAATGACCCCATCAGTGCCCCCCACTTGCAGTATAATGACCCCCTCATTGCCCCCCACTTTCAGTATAATGACCCCCTCAGTGCCCCCCACTTTCAGTATTATGGCCCCCTAAGTGTCCCCACATACAGTATTATGTCCAGGGGGGCACTGGATTAATTTCTCACCATTGATCTCCTGCTTCTTTTTTGTTCCAGGGTCTGATGTGATATTGGGACCCGGTGACCAGAGCAGTGAGAGAATCCATCTCACCACTCGCTCCTCCAGGGGTCCATAATGCCCCCCAGCGCCTCCATCAGTGCTGTTTATTGCACTGCTAAAATTATGGGACACTTGGCTAAAGTAGGCAGGCTGTTAGTCATTAAAATAAGGCTAGCAGTGCCCATGACCCAGTGCGGATATTCATTCCTATGGAGTATTCCCCGGGACTGTGGAGTGTTCCCCCCTTGGTGTACAACCTCTCTCAGGTGCCTCACCCCTGAACATACTGCCCGGCCTGAACTAACTGCCCCCTCATCTTCCAGCCTTTGGTTAGAGCTCCCCCTACTGGCCCCTTACATAGTATGGAAGGTTCTTTAGCCATTGTGGATGCACCTTTACAAGCTGAGGGGACCTTTCCTGACATTGCCATAGGTCCCGATGAATTCTAGTTATGACCCTGTATGACCTCTAGATGTGGCACAGTCATGATGATGGTTTGTGCAGATTCTTTTTTTTTTTTTTTTTTTTTTTTTTTTTGCATAGTCGGATATTTTTCTTGCCCTTGTCAGAGCTCAGAGTCAGCGGTGACCTCTAGGAATCGGCACAACGCTTGTAATGAGCCTCCATCTTCAAAGAGACTCCTAGCTTTGTAGTCAGGATGACTCCAGGACTCCAGTGACTCTTCTTCTTCCCCGAACTGTCAGTCATGTCTTCATGTGTCCTTGCATCGTCCGATCCTGACAAGTGGGAAAGCTGGGTGACCATCAGCATGGCCACTAGATCCTGTAGGGGCTCTCTCCCAGCTTTCCCAGACTCTTGAATGTCACATCCACCTAGTTATGCAGTGATATTCTGCCTACTATTAAACTAAGCAGATTTACAAGTCCCGAGAAAGCTTTCCTAGGCTTCAGAAAACAAAACATGTTTAAATATAAATATACTTTATCTCCTGCATTGCTAGTCAGATTCAGCGGTCTGGGAAAGCTTGGTGACAAGCAAAAATGGTGAAACAGAGTCAGCAGGAGATGTACAGTAGTAGGGATGTGGGACTGTGACAGCAGAGGGCGCTATACAATCAGAATTACCACGCGTATAAATAACAGCAGTGGTCGCTTCTCTACACCACAAACTGCTTATACTGAGATAAAGAGAACCAAATATAGAAGACGTCATGTAAATAACAGTATGCCCCCCCCCCGGTTATATTAGATCAGGTTATATTACAGTATTATCTATACACAGGGATAGCATAAAGCTCCTGAGCCCCAATGCACCAATGCAAATCTGCAACCAGCCTGGGCACATGTACTAAAGTAGCCGGCATAACAGCAGCTATAGGGCCCTAACACTCAGGGAGGCACTGTGGGGCAATTACTAATAACTATTCATGGTGGAAGGAGATGTGGAAAGCTGACTGCACCTCTATTACCTTCCTGTGACATCATAATATTATCCCTGTACTGTGACATCACTGTGTGCATTATACCTGTACTGTGACATCACTGTGTGTATTATCTCTGTACTGTGACATCACTGTGTGTATTATCCTGTACTGTGACATCACTGTGTGCATTATACCTGTACTGTGACATCACTGTGTGTATTATCTCTGTACTGTGACATCACTGTGTGTATTATCTCTGTACTGTGACATCACTGTGTGTATTATCCTGTACTGTGACATCACTGTGTGTATTATCTCTGTACTGTGACATCACTGTGTGTATTATCCTTATACTGTGACATCATTGTGTGTATTATCCCTGTACTGTGACATCACTGTGTGTATTATCCCTGTACTGTGACATCACTGTGTGTATTATCTCTGTACTGTGACATCACTGTGTGTATTATCTTGTACTGTGACATCACTGTGTGTATTATCTCTGTACTGTGACATCACTGTGTGTATTATTCCTGTACTGTGACATCACTGTGTGTATTATCTCTGTACTGTGACATCACTGTGTGTATTATCTCTGTACTGTGACATCACTGTGTGTATTATCCTGTACTGTGACATCACTGTGTATATTATCCCTGTACTGTGACATCACTGTGTGTATTATCCTGTACTGTGACATCACTGTGTGTATTATCCCTGTACTGTGACATCACTGTGTGTATTATCCTGTACTGTGACATCACTGTGTGTATTATCTCTGTACTGTGACATCACTGTGTGTATTATCTCTGTACTGTGACATCACTGTGTGTATTATCCCTGTACTGTGACATCACTGTGTGTATTATCCTGTACTGTGACATCACTGTGTGTATTATCTCTGTACTGTGACATCACTGTGTGTATTATCTCTGTACTGTGACATCACTGTGTGTATTATCTCTGTACTGTGACATCACTGTGTGTATTATCTCTGTACTGTGACATCACTGTGTGTATTATTTCTATACTGTTTATATATAGGGCTAGTACTGTGCATTTATCATAGGGACTATATATATAGGGCTACTGCTGTCTATGTATAAGCATAGGGCCTATCTATAGGGCTATGACAGGCAGTATCCGCGGACGCCCGCTCACGGCTAATGACCCCCACACAGGGTCTTGGTATTCCTGTCAGCTGCTGGACCAGTCAGGGTTGCCCTGGCAACTGTGAGCCTGCGTGTGGTGCGGTCAGTGTGATGAGGATGGCGGTGTACAGCTATGGGAGGGGGGGGGGGATGCTGCAGACCCCTCGCTGCAGTCCTCCATATTACATGTTACATTAACCCATTCTCTCTCTTGGACCACCAGGGATGCTGACAATAAAGCCACGCTCCCACATCCCACAACCATTGTTATTCATTAGAATGAATTAGAAATGTATGTTATATAAATGTTTAGTGAAGCTAATCCTCATAGCTTTGTGAGTGATCCGCACCCTCATGGTCCTCAGCTGTGTCATGTGACCAGCAATAAGACTCTCCAAGTGACACAGGGGCTCCTCTGCAGACAGGAAGTCAGTCTCTCCATTCATTCCTATGAGAGCCTTCATGTAAGCCCCAGGCTTGTGGTCAGCAAGGCCCTATGCAGACATAGGTTTCTGTCCCCTCCACCCTACTCCAGCATATATTACAGTCCCCAGTGCCCCCTCCCACATAGTATAATGCTCCCCAGTGGTCTCCACACAGTATGATGTTCCCCAGTGGTCCCCACATAGTATAATGCTCCCCAGTGGTCCCCACACAGTATAATGCTCCCCAGTGGTCCCCACACAGTATGATGTTCCCCAGTGGTCCCCACATAGTATAATGCTCCCCAGTGGTCCCCACATAGTATAATGCTCCCCAGTGGTCCCCACATAGTATAATGCTCCCCAGTGGTCCCCACATAGTATAATGCTCCCCAGTGGACCCCACACAGTATAATACTCCCCAGTGGTCCCCACACAGTATAATGCTCCCCAGTGGCCCTCACTTAGTATAATGTTCCCCAGTGGTCCCCACATAGTACAATGCTCCCCAGTGGCCCTCACTTAGTATAATGTTCCCCAGTGGTCCCCACATAGTATAATGTTCCCCAGTGGTCCCCACACAGTATGATGCTCCCCAGTGGCCCTCACTTAGTATAATGTTCCCCAGTGGTCCCCACATAGTACAATGCTCCCCAGTGGCCCTCACTTAGTATAATGTTCCCCAGTGGTCCCCACATAGTATAATGTTCCCCAGTGGTCCCCACACAGTATAATGCTCCCCAGTGGCCCTCACTTAGTATAATGTTCCCCAGTGGTCCCCACATAGTACAATGCTCCCCAGTGGTCCCCACACAGTATAATGTTCCCCAGTGGTCCCCACATAGTATAATGTTCCCCAGTGGTCCCCACATAGTATAATGTTCCCCAGTGGTCCCCACACAGTATAATGCTCCCCAGTGGCCCTCACTTAGTATAATGTCCTCCTTGTGTCCCATACAGTACATACCCAGAATAATGCTCCCTCATTGTGGCATCCAAACAGTCTAATGCTCAGTCTTTGTGGCCAAATACACTATAATACCCCCCTCATTGTAGCCCTCACACTATAAGTTCTACTACTAGTTCACACGGGGGCCGGTGGGGCAGATTTTGGCACCGGGAGTGACGCGGGGAGCCGCATCACTCTCGGGTCAAAACCCGCTTGCCACGACCGTCGCGGTCACGGCTTCCCCCTCCGGAATCAGCTCAAATGAATGGGCTGATACCGGAGGTTGCTTCCGTCTGATGAAAGGGCAGCTCGCTTCTTTTTCCCCGCTATCCTCAACATGCCAATGGCGGAAAAAAGAACTCTAGTGGTCTCCATAGACCACCATTGTATGGAGGCGGATTTTGAGGCGAAATCCGCTGTCAAAATCCGCCTCCTTGCCCCCTTGTGAACAATTTACATCATGCCATTTAACAAAAAAAATTTGGAAGTGTTACTTTAACTCTGTCTTTGTCCTAGAAAACCCGGGATCCTGACAGATGGGTATATCCCTTTAAGAAATTTCAGGCTGGTTTATAAATACAGTATATATGGTGCACATATTTTTGCTGGGTCATGGTTATAGCAGTTTATATTTTGCAGGTAGGTGCGGTATAATAGCCCCTCACTCATCATTGACATAACATTCTGCAGCCTGTGACCTCCGCACCTGTTTTCCATTTCCGGGCTCCCAGGTCGGTGAAATCTGTTTTTTGACATTTGCGTGATCTTTGGAAATATGAATGGGTCCTGTGGTTACCAAGCAACAGAAAGCAGCAGATAAATACGCCATTACAGACAATCCTCCTGCAAGCAAAATAACCCAACCTGGAGCTGACAGCGGAGCCCTGGAGGATACAGAACCAGCAGTGTTATATCTGTGTTACTAATCCAGCATAGTCTGCACAACTGGGGGCGGCCATACTGGAAATGATAGGCAGGTACATCAACAGAGCGACACACAAGAACATTAACAAGCACAAAATTGGTGTGCCTGCTTATAATAGTGTGCCTGCCTATAATAATATGCCTGCCTATAATAGAGTGCCTGCCTATAATAAAGTGCCTGCCTATAATAGTGTGCCTGCCTATAATAATGTGCCTGCCTATAATAATGTGCCTGCCTACAATAATATGCCTGCCTATAATAGAGTGCCTGCCTATAATAGTGTGCCTGCCTATAATAATATGCCTGATTATAATAATGTGCCTGCCTATAATAGTGTGCTTACCTATAATAATGTGCCTGCCTATAATAATGTGCCTGCCTACAATAATATGCCTGCCTATAATAGAGTGCCTGCCTATAATAGTGTGCCTGCCTATAATAATATGCCTGATTATAATAATGTGCCTGCCTATAATAGTGTGCTTACCTATAATAATGTGCCTGCCTATAATAATGTGCCTGCCTATAATAGTGTGCCTGCCTATAATAATGTGCCTGCCTATAATAGTGTGCCTGCCTATAATAATGTGCCTGCCTATAATAGTGTGCCTGCCTATAATAATGTGCCTGCCTATAATAATGTGCCTGCCTGTAATAATATGCCTGCCTATAATAATGTGCCTGCCTATAATAATGTGCCTGCCTATAATAGTGTGCTTGCCTATAATAGTGTGCCTGCCTATAATAATGTGCCTGCCTATAATAGTTACCTGCCTATAATAGTGTGCCTGCCTATAATAATGTGTCTGCCTATAATAATATGCCTGCCTATAATAATGTGCCTGTCTATAATAATGTGCCTGCCTATAATAATGTGCCTGCCTATAATAGTTTGCTTGCCTATAATAATGTGCCTGCCTATAATAATGTGCCTGCCTATAATAGTTACCTGCCTTTAATAGTATGCCTGCCTATAATAGTATGCCTGCCTATAATAGTTGCCTGCCTTTAATAGTATGCCTGCCTATAATAATATGCCTGCCTATAATAATGTGCCTGCCTATAATAATGTGTCTGCCTATAATAATATGCCTGCCTATAATAGTGTGCCTGCCTATAATAATGTGCCTGCCTATAATAGTGTGCCTGCCTATAATAGTGTGCCTGCCTATAATAGTGTGCCTGCCTATAATAATGTGCCTGCCTATAATAGTGTGCCTGCCTATAATAGTGTGCCTGCCTATAATAGTGTGCCTGCCTATAATAATGTGCCTGCCTATAATAGTATGCCTGCCTATAATAGTGTGCCTGCCTATAATAGTATGCCTGCCTATAATAGTGTGCCTGCCTATAATAGTATGTCTGCCTATAATAGTGTGCCTGCCTATAATAGTGTGCCTGCTTATAATAATATGCCTGCCTATAATAGTATGCCTGCCTATAATAGTGTGCCTGCCTATAATAATATGCCTGCCTATAATAGTGTGCCTGCCTATAATAGTGTGCCTGCC
This sequence comes from Leptodactylus fuscus, assembly GCF_031893055.1. NCBI lineage: Eukaryota > Metazoa > Chordata > Amphibia > Anura > Leptodactylidae > Leptodactylus > Leptodactylus fuscus. The sequence continues at coordinate 26,851,384 of NC_134266.1, read as the reverse complement.
TATAATAGAGTGCTTGCCTATAATAGTGTTCCTGCCTATAATAGTGTGCCTGCCTATAATAATGTGTCTGCCTATAATAATATGCCTGCCTATAATTATGTGTCTGCCTATAATAGTGTGCCTGCCTATAATAGAGTGCCTGCCTATAATAGTGTGCCTGCCTATAATAGTGTGCCTGCCTATAATAATGTGTCTGCCTATAATAATATGCCTGCCTATAATAGAATGCCTGCCTATAATAATGTGTCTGCCTATAATAGTGTGCCTGCCTATAATAATGTGCCTGCCTATAATAATGTGCCTGTCTATAATAATGTGTCTGCCTATAATAATATGCCTGCCTATAATAGAATGCCTGCCTATAATAATGTGTCTGCCTATAATAATGTGCCTGTCTATAATAATGTGCCTACCTATAATAGTGTGCCTGCCTATAATAGTATGCCTGCCTATAATAATGTGCCTGCCTATAATAATGTGCCTGCCTATAATAGTGTGCCTGCCTATAATAGTGTGCCTGCCTATAATAGAGTGCCTGCCTATAATAATATGCCTGCCTATAATAATGTGCCTGCCTATAATAATGTGTCTGCCTATAATAATATGCCTGCCTATAATAGAATGCCTGCCTATAATAATGTGTCTGCCTATAATAATATGTCTGCCTATAATAGTGTGCCTGCCTATAATAATGTGCCTGCCTATAATAATGTGCCTGCCTATAATAATGTGCCTGCCTATAATAGTGTGCCTGCCTATAATAATGTGCCTGCCTATAATAGTGTGCCTGCCTATAATAATGTGCCTGCCTATAATAATGTGCCTGCCTATAATAATGTGCCTGCCTATAATAGTGTGCCTGCCTATAATAATGTGCCTGCCTATAATAGTGTGCCTGCCTATAATAATGTGCCTGCCTATAATAATGTGTCTGCCTATAATAATATGCCTGCCTATAATAGTGTGCCTGCCTATAATAATGTGCCTGCCTATAATAATGTGCCTGTCTATAATAATGTGTCTGCCTATAATAATATGCCTGCCTATAATAGAATGCCTGCCTATAATAATGTGTCTGCCTATAATAATGTGCCTGTCTATAATAATGTGCCTACCTATAATAGTGTGCCTGCCTATAATAGTATGCCTGCCTATAATAATGTGCCTGCCTATAATAATGTGCCTGCCTATAATAGTATGCCTGCCTATAATAGTGTGCCTGCCTATAATAATGTGCCTGCCTATAATAGTGTGCCTGCCTATAATAATATGCCTGCCTATAATAATTTGCCTGCCATCCCCCATAGGATGGGACCTAGGATCAGAAGTTCAGAACTTCCTGTAGCGCCACCACAGGAGATATCAAGCATTACACATCTCTCATTAGAAACAATGGTCTGTCCATGTAAAGCAGGACATGACAAGTCCTCCGCAGCGAGGGACACTCTTTGCTCTGGCTAGAAGTTGAGGAGGGTCCTGTATAGGGGACATAGGGCACTTAATGGGGTATTGAGGAGGAGGATTATACAGAAATTCGCTTTATTCTACCTGAGATGATTTTAATTAGAAATTACAGAGATTTTTTTTCGCTTCCGCTGCCTCTCGCAGGTTCCTCGCTAATCTATTTGGTGTAACACATTAGGATAGCGCCCATAATAAGCAGCCACACCTAACACTACACCCCATAATAAGGAGCGTCCTCATAGACAGGTAAGGACGCTGCCGATTATTTCTGGATTGCTGAGCGCCCCCTAACGTCTTGTTAATTTAGATTTCTTTAGACACCGAGTCAACTTCCCATGATGCCCCTCTGGCTGCATGTTAACCCATTAATGCATAGAAATTATATACAGTTGTACTAAAAAGTTGACATACCCCGTCATTTTGACATACTGAAATTTCCCACTGTGGAACTATTAAATGATTATCTTATCTATTTGTGTGTGTGTCTCTGCCCGCAACTTCATCTGCGGGTTGTTGGAGTGGATGATCCGCCTATATTCAGGAAATTGCTGCTGTCGATGGTTTGCCTGCTCCGGCGTTTCAGCAGCTCTTAAGCTGTCCTGCTGCTGAACTTGTTCCTCACGCTGTGCCTGTGATTGTTCCGGTATCTCAGCAGCTGGCTGGGACGCCATATAATGAGCGTGTTGTGGCGTTGATGATAAGCCTGCTCCAGCGTTTCGGCACCTGTCAAGCTGGCCTGCTGCTGAATTCATTCCTCGCACTGTGCCCGTCATTGTTCCGGCATCTCAGCAGCTCGCTGGGACACCATATAATGAGCGTGTTGTTGGCTTTGATAATCCAATGCTCCAGCGTTTTGGCAGCTGTCATGCTGGCCTGCCGCTAAACTCGTTCATTGTGCTGTGCCAGTGATTGTTTCGGCATCTCAGCAGCTCACTGGAACGCCATGTAATTTACTTACTCCCTTTCTTCTTGTTCCTGTAAGTTCCCGGCCTGTCTTCCATGTCCTGCGTGCTTGAGATCTCCCCAGAGGGGCTCAGTGATATTGAGGTCAGACTGAGATGGCCACTCCAGAATCTTCACTTTCTTCTGCTGTAGCCAATGACAGGTCGACTTGGCCTTGTGTTCTGGATCGTTGTCATGTTGGAACGTCCCAGTCCGTCCCATGCGCAGCTTCCTGGCTGATGAGTCTCCAGTATTTGCTAATAACGTGCTGCATTCATCTTTCCTTCTGCTTTGATCAAGTTTCCTGCGCCTTTGAATGCTCCAAAATCTCCACATCCTTAGTGATTACCTCCGTGCTTTACAGTAGGAATGGTGTTCCTTCCATCATAGGCCTTATTGACACCTCTCCAAATGGAACGTTTATGGTTGTGGCCAAAAAGATAAAAGATTTTTGTCTCATCGCTCCAAATGACCTTGTGCCAGAAGATTTGAGTGTTGTCTCTGTGCTGTTTGGCGTATTGAAGGCGAGATTCTTTGCTGCATTTGCGCAGTAATGGCTTTCTCCATCATGCCGCGCATTTTTCATCAAGTGCCTCCTTATTGTGCATCTTGAAACAGCAGCACCAATATTTCTCAGAGAGTCCTGGATTTCCGCTGATCTTATGTCTGGGATTTTCTTGTGGATTGAAATTTTGGTTGGTCTACCTGACCGTGGTTTGGTTTTTTCAGGGCCCCTGAGTTTCCATTTGTTAATGACCGTGTGAACACGGCTGACCGGCATTAGCAATTCCTTGGAGATCTTTTTGTTTCCCTTTCCTGTTTTATACAGTTCTACTTTCCTGTAGCTCCGTGGACAACTGTGTCAAATCTGGGCATCTTATCAGGCCAAAATCATCGGGGGTCGGGAACTTCTGCACAGGGTCATTTTGATATTTTTGGTTGTCATTATGATTTCAAACGAGAAAACACAGAAGTTTGTGAATAAATGGCTTCACCCAACCACTAACCAGGGGTGGAGAAAATGTTTTTGTGTTATCAGTCATATTCTCTGAAAAAAAGGCCAAAAAATCTGCCGGAGTATGTAAACATTTTAGCCCAACTGTAGATACATCGTCCTATAGGTTTAAACCCCTTTATTCATCAACTAGCATTTGCCCGTGACTTTGTCCGCGTGTTGTCGCTTGCGCTGACCAGCGTATGCGTATGCAATTGCTGGCTATGATGCGCCTGTGCACGCGTGTTGGCTGTGTTGTATCTCAGTATATGCGCAGGTATGCAGGGTGCCCCAGGCCTCCAACCCACCTAACGTGGGCACCCCCTTCCTCTCTCGTATACTCCCTTCCCCTCTGGCACACTCCCTCACGCCAACACTCCCGCTTCTACCCCCCTTGCCCACTCCATGCCCCTACCCTCACACAGCCCCACCCACATACCAACCCCACCCCCGCGCCCCCACCCTCATGCGGCCCCCCCCATATCCCCCGGCCCCTCCAAAGCCCCCACCCTCTTCCTCTGCACCACTCCTACTCCCACACGGGCCCCCCTCCCACAGCAAAGGTAACAGTGCAGATTCGCCTGGCGTACTTACCAAATGTGCGCACCCGATACCGTGCGCAGCAGCTCACACATGTGGAATGGTCCCGGCTGTCCCCCGCTGTACACACGGCAGAAGCCGAACAGTACAGTGAGCCGCTGGAGTCACAGACAGGCACAGCCGATGTACGCATCAGGTCCCGCAAAGCACGGCTGCATGTGGCCTTCTCTCCGCCGGGTCATATAGACGCCATTTGCTCCCGCTCATACACTCTCCTTAACTCCGCCCACATAGTGCCGCGATCCAATCGGAGAACGGCTGAAGGGCCTGTGATGACGTCATCTCAGGTCCTTGAGCCTACCGGGAACAGTATTTCGGCATTAGCGGTCGCACAGTGTTTCTACTTACCGGCTTAATACGTAGCCTATGTTTCATTTCAGGGTTCTAGCTATGTATGTGGCAAATGTCAGGTAATTGCGTGAAGCCGTTTTCGCGTGATTGAGGAACAAACATCCAAACACACAAACTTTCACAATATAATTATATTAGTAGGATAGGATCGTGGCAAGAATTTGTCATGCATGATGACTTCTTTTCATTGCAGTCAATGACTACAGATGAGAGAACTAACTGGATTTGACCCAAAAGTTTTTGGGTTCACCACTCATGAGTCACTATTATATTCTAGGGTCACTAGTATACTCCAGGGTGACTATTATACTGTGGGGTCACTATTATACTCCAGGGTCTCTTCAGAAGTTTGCCCATCTCTAGTCCTGACCAGGTGAGATTTCCAAATAGGAGACCCCAATAAATCTAAAAAGTAAAGGAGTTGTCCAATCCTTAGGCTAGGCCATCAATATCTGATCTGTAGGATCGGGCAAAAGACAATCCCACAAACAACTGGTTGAAGGGACAGCAGTGATTAGGAAAACGGCAGCCTCTTCTTACATGTCTGTAAGGTGGTAGGAGACATCACCCTCAAGGAAATGGTCAGTGAGTGATTATTTTAGGTCCTTGACCAAAGTTGTCCTGTGTGACTAAGGTATACTGAGTCCTCCGGTCAGTCTGGGCATACTTGGTAGTGCCCATTGACTGGGCAATGGGTGGTGTCTCATTGGCAGTGCTTCATGTGAAGTCTTCAAGCCCTACTGTACTGGTAACACCTTGTAGTAGTTCCAGCTCTCATGTAAAAGAGGATTTTCCCTCCATCTTCGGGTCCTCCATCCAGACCTTCATTGCCACAAGTTGAGCCTGATTTTCCAATGGTTGGTGCCAGTGACTGAGAACTGTAGCACCCGATGGCACTTTCCATGTGCAGTCTTTACACGCCATGGCCTGGCTGACGCCTTGTAGTCTCACCGCTCTACAAGCTCTTGTACATAAGAGAGATTTCCCGCATCTTCAGGTCTTTCATCCAGTCCTTCATTTCTATCCACTTGGTATTCCGTCCATGTGGTGTAATTCCCAAGTCAAGTGTTGTTTCCGAAGGCGAGTGATCCTGAATGTGTTGTGAGCCTGAGAGCCGCACCAGTGGATGGCACAGCTCATTGACAGCAACGTGGTACCGAACATGTGGGCAGAGTGGTAGCGCCCCCTGCTGGTCATTGTAATTGTATTACCCTTTTATTTTCTTCCTGACAATATTCTGTCAGGTATTTCTGGTACAAATATACTGGACATTATAATACCCGATGTAATGGTGGTGTAGACCATAAATATTATACTATTTGCCATGTGACAGGTGTGTCTCTAGGGGGCACATTCACACCTGGGCTTTGGTGCATGAGGGAGGTCAAATTCCTCTTTTCCTCAGAAACAATCAGCAAGCTGCTATTGACATGCTAATGAAAGGGATGGTCTCAGGCAGTGGTGTAACAAGCAAAGACTGGGCCCCCCACCTAACTTCTCACTTGGGGCCCCCGAAGGCATAGCGCCCCTTTCCTGCACCCCACACAGTATAACACCCCATTTACACTCCCTAAAATGTCCCATAGTGGCCCCTCCGCACAGTATAATATCTCACTGTGGCCCCTGCACACACATTATTGTGGACCCTGCACACAGTATTATTGACCATAGTAGCCCCTGCACACTCATTATTATGCCCCACATTAGCCCCTGCACACAGTATTATGTCCCATAGTGGCCCCTGCACACAGTATTATGCCTCATAGTGGCCCCTGCACACAGTATTATGCCCCTTAGTGGCCCCTACACACAGTATTATGCCCATAGTGGCCCCTGCACACAGTATTATCCCCCATAGTGGCCCCTGCACACAGTATTATGCCCATAGTGGCCCCTGCACACAGTATTATACCCACAGTGGCCCCTACACACAGTATTATCCCCCATAGTGGCCCCTGCACACAGTATTATCCCCCATAGTGGCCCCTGCACACATTATTATACCCCATAGTGGCCCCTGCACACAGTATTATGCCCCATAGTGGCCCCTGCACACAGTATTATGCCTCATAGTGGCCCCTGCACACAGTATTATGCCCCTTAGTGGCCCCTACACACAGTATTATGCCCATAGTGGCCCCTGTACACAGTATTATCCCCCATAGTGGCCCCTGCACACAGTATTATGCCCATAGTGGCCCCTGCACACAGTATTATCCCCCATAGTGGCCCCTGCACACAGTATTATGTCCCATAGTGGCCCCTGCACACAGTATTATACCCACAGTGGCCCCTACACACAGTATTATCCCCCATAGTGGCCCCTGCACACAGTATTATCCCCCATAGTGGCCCCTGCACACATTATTATACCCCATAGTGGCCCCTGCACACAGTATTATGCCCCATAGTGGCCCCTACACACAGTATTATCCCCCATAGTGGCCCCTGCACACAGTATTATCCCCCATAGTGGCCCCTGCACACATTATTATACCCCATAGTGGCCCCTACACACAGTATTATCCCCCATAGTGGCCCCTGCACACAGTATTATCCCCCATAGTGGCCCCTGCACACATTATTATACCCCATAGTGGCCCCTGCACACAGTATTATGCCCCATAGTGGCCCCTGTACACAGTATTATTTCCCATAGTGGCCCCTGCACACAGTATTATGCCCCATAGTGGCCCCTGCACACAGTATTATGCCCAATAGTGGCCCCTGCACACAGTATTATGCCCCATAGTGAACCACCCATGAACAATTATTATTATTACCTCTCCTGGGCTCCGGCACACTCCCTGCTGCTTTCGGCCCTCTTCAATGTTGGTACAAACATCATGTGAGCCAGGCCGGCGTTGTGACACATAATGACTCTCACCTGGCCCACATGATGTCTGAGATGTCTCCAAAGAGGATGGAAGACTGCAGGAGTACAGAAGAGGTGAGTAACAGTGTTTTTTTTATGTTCCCTCACCTCCCCTGAGCCTCTCATCAATATACTCTGGGTCTGAAGAGTCCTCAGAGTATAATGTTAGCAGTGTTTTTTGGGGTTCGCGTGTCCGCAGCCTCACTTACCAATCCCCACTCCTGCTCACAGCCACCACCGCTTCCCTTTCATCCCCTAGAGGGCCCCAGTGACATGAAATGGGACACAGAAGGGGAAGTGCGGGCGGCTGTGAGCAGGAGCGGGGATTGGTAAGTATAATAGTCCTGCTACCTGCTGGGGGTTACTCCAGCAGGTAACGGTCAATTAAAAAAAAAAAAACCAGGGACTGATGAGCCCCCCCACTACTGCTGCTACCTTGGTATTTACACCACTGGTCTCAGGATAGATATGGGGCATAGCACTAAACAAGCCTGTCATAGCCACAATCTGTCTCTGCTCTGGTCCTAACTAAGCCCAGGGGTCGGTGCACATGTAGCAGGAATGGCGGTGGAATATGGCATCTGGCCTTTGCCTTAGACATTAACTTCTGAACCAAAGCCAGGCTCTAGGGCAGCACAGTAATGAAGGGCGGCACTGTGTAGACATCATGTCTGTTGGTCCCATGGCTCAGTCCCATTCATTTTAATGGGATGAAGATGTGGCATTGCCATGTGACCAACAGACGAGGTCAATTCCTTAGAAGGAAAATAATAATAATAATAATAATTTCACTTCTAGTTTGGACCTAAATGAACCAGGGGGTTAAATTGTCTGAACCTGAAACTAAACAAATCTTCAGGAGTTCACCCATCTCTTGTTATATCACACAACAGAGCAGAGACTCGGACGTGCAGGACTTGTGTGGAACCCGTGTGGAACACTGGCATGTTCACCTCAATGGGCACGCTCTATCGATGGGGGCAAGATGGTGGACGAACTCGGTCATCTGAATAGAGTCTTCGCTATAACATGAGACCGATAAAAAGGGAAATGAATGGACAAAAGTGCCAGAACTAAAATCCGTATACAGAATCTATAACTATGGCGGACGACAATCACGTTGTCCTAGATATCTATCACTAGAAATAATCTCAGTACACGGACTAATCACTTACTGTATTTCCATGGGACACAAGACAAATTTGTCTGAATCCTTATCGAGACTTTAATCTCTAAGTCCCGTATAATTCCCTTGTCTGGATCTTTTAATCCTTGTGAATTAGAGTTTGGGATGACAGAAGACATATTGTACCCTCATAAGCTACAACATATGGCTGCCGAGATGTCGCCACTTCATCTTTCCTGGTTTGTACAAAAACTTCAGAAAGTTAAATATGTGGATTTCTGAAATCTGTAATAATTTTGGTATCGTCCACATTTTTGGCACAAATGTTTGGGATCGTCTCTGGCCAGGTTAGGACAGGGAGACATGATGAACCCCCTTCTGCTGTCCCATACAATGCCCCTCTATCTAAACTCTAGGAACTTTTTGAAAGACCCATCACTTGACAAGATGGCAAAGGCAACGTGTTCCCAGAAAATGACTTAATTTTTAAAATCAAGTTTTATATTTAACATATTTCTTAAAGAACTTTTGGTGTGGTATTTAAAAAAATTCTGTGTTATGATCTATATTTAAAAAAAAAAAAAAAATCTAAATGTCCTGCAGTTCTGACTCTGGCTACTAAGCCAAATAATAGGCTGAGACTTCCCGTTTTCTGATTTCTTTGCAGCACTCACCTCACTGACAACGCAATGATGACAACAGCTATCATGTATGTAGATAAGACACAGAATTCACCAGTTATATATGGCCAAATTATGAGGCCATGCTGGGACTTGTAGTCCTGCACCCTCTGTAATGCCTGCGCCCTTTCTCCTTGACATGAGGACCCCTCTCCTTCCTCGTCTAATATCTCCATCTTTCCTTGATGCTGCCGGATTTGTTTTACATTTAGCACACAGCTGCTCGGGCAGATGTCTGAGAACATATTAAACATTCATCCTGTGTCTCCACCATCTGGTTATTGTTAGAAAGACATTGTGGATGTGCGATGTGCGCCGCTTATTGTCAGTCCTCGCAACGTGTTAAGTGGGAGATGTTACTGAGCATTGTATGATGATGCCAACGAGAGACGAATATTTCACACCCAGATGACAATATCATTGTGGAAGTGACGGAGATCACAGCGCCCCCATGTCCTACAGGTGACATAGTGTATCTTCTTTCTTTATTGGCCTATTCCATCATATTTAAAAGGAAAGCGTCACCAGGAAATGACCTATCTTTTTTTAATTAAATATATTTTTTGAGAATTTTTGGTGATGTTTTTAATTTTCCGTGTTATTGTCTACTAGCGGGAGGACCCGGCTTCGCACGGGTATATTTAATTTTTTGTTTGTGTATCCCTATAAGAATTGTCCAGTTTTGCAAAGGAAATTGCTGCCGTCGATGGTTTGCCTGCTCCGGCGTTTTGGCAGCTCTTAAGCTGGCCTGCTGCTGAACTTGTTCCTCACGCCATATCTGTGATTGTTCTGGTATCTCAGCAGCTCGCTGGGACGCCATATAATGAGCGTGTTGTTGCGTTGATGATAAGCCTGCTCCAGCGTTTCAGCAGCCATCAAGTTGGCATGCCGCTGAACCCATTCCTCGCGTTGTTCCCGTCATTGTTCCGGCATCTCAGCAGCTCGCTGGGACGCCATATAATGAGCGTGTTGTTGCGTTGATGATAAGCCTGCTCCAGCGTTTCAGCAGCCGTCAAGCTGGCATGCTGCTGAACTCATTCCTCGCGCTGTGCCTGTGATTGTTTCGGCATCTCAGCAGCTTGCTGGTGTCAGAGCTCAGGTCACGATTATAGCATGTTATATTTTACGTTATGTTTAAATACTAATTTTCTTTGCAAAGAAATTAGCTTTGGAGCTAAGATGGCGCTGACTCTCATGTTTTGCTAAATTCCTTAGATTGTAACCAAGACTACAACTTGTTATACGTCACGATCAAGAGCCAATCATGTGAAGAATTTCATGTTATATTATGCATTAACCCTTTCTTTTCCTTTTCTGTATAACTATGTGTGACGTGAAATAAACGCAGTTCAGTGCTATGGAGGCGATGATATAGCATGAGCTGGGATTGAAAACGGAACTGAGTGTCTGTGTCATTCTTAGCGCGGTGCACACATGCTAATACTAATTTGGATCTGACTGATTGACCCGTGCTGTCGAATTCGATCCTGACACTGGAACACCATATAATGAGTATGTTGTTGGCGTCGATGAACCACCTGCTCCGATGTTTCAGCAGCTATTAAGCTGACCTGCCACTGAACTCATTCCTCGCGCTGTGCCCGTGATTGTTCCGGCATCTCAGCAGCTCGCTGGGAGACCATATAATGAGCGTGTGGTTGGCGCCGATGATACCCGTTAGCTCCGCTTGAGGAGAACTCTGTTGACTTCTGGCTACGTTCATAGCTGTCGTTGTTTTAGAATTTTGCAACAAATTAGATTTTCTTTTTCCCGGCATGTTTAAAAGTAGCATACTGCCAATTTGCATTAAAGGTGTTTTCCCATCCAGTGTGTGAGCACTGCCTGGAGCAGATCAGATAATATGCAAATGTGTGTACACAATGGACTGAGAGTTAGCTGAGTGTTTACACAAGATATAACAGCCCTGAGACCTGAGATAAGCTGCTGCCAAAAGCAGTGTAATAGTATGTGAACATAAATTCATAACAATCGTAAAGCCACGTCATTTACCTGGATAAAAAGTAGTCTTTGTGTTAATCGAGGTTACAACCTATCTATGTGCCAAATTTAATTCAAATCCGTGCAGCCATTTTTGCGTGATTGAGGAACAAACATCCAAAAACACAAACATACAAATCCTATCCTATTAATATTATAAATGTGAAAGTTTGTGGGTTTGTGAGTTTGGATCTTCGGATGTTTGTTCCTCAATCACGCAAAACCCGCTCGACCGATTTGGCTGAAATTTTCCACAAACATAGTCACTACACCCGATTGCGCAATAGGCTACTTTTCGTCACAATAGCGCACATACGTTTGTGCCAGGACCCCCACAAAACCGAAACTCACATCACCGTCTCTGCAATCTCACACACTTTGGACCATAGCAAGCCCCAAAATTCATATTACCCTCTACAGCCTCGCCCCTAACCCCACACAATCACATATACATATACTTTACCACTTTGCCCCTCACCTTAACGATACTCCAGGAGGCTCTCTTTAACGCCCCGGAGCAGCCATATTTGCCGACCCCCACCGCTCTGACAATCCGCGACACCGCCCACCCATGTCAATACCCCTAGGCCGTCTAACAAATGCAAAAAAAAAATATAAAAACAAATAAAAAGGATTAAAAATTCAAATCACCCCCCTTTCCCTAGAACACATATAAAAGTAGTTATATGACTCTGGGAGCAGAGAAATAAAAAAGTTATGGGGTTTAGAAGGAGGGGAGTCAAGAATGAAAAACGAAAATCAAAAAATGCCATCGGCGGGAAAGGGTTAACTTCAAATACTTCTGTCCCAAAGTCACTATGTAACGTTTCTCACAACACCGTATATATAGCAGCTCAAATACAAATTAACTTCAACACAAAAGTCTCACGTATTCTCTGAATTATAGCAAAAACAAGATACAAAGTTACATTTCATATCCCATACCTAATACACAGTACGAAAACCTTACCCGCGCCTGTATATACCCACTCCTACAATCACCGCAGACGAAGTCGTGGGTACCAGCTAGTTTATAATATTAGTAGGAAGTAGGATAGGATAAGATACTTAAAAATAGCCTAATAATCTTGCAATTACAACTCTTGCCACTAAAGCCTAAAATAGTTTTGTGTGACTTCCTGGATCATAGACACAGTAGTTTGGAACAAACCCTATTGACTTTTATGAAAGAGTTTTTATAGGCACGCTCTGTGACATGTGCAGAGGTCATTGTGCAGAAAGGGGAGTAGATAAGATACCACATAACATCTTATGTATATATGATCACTGTGATCATCCTTGTGCTGTAAGTGAGGTGACTGCTGCAAAGAAATCTCCCAGAGAAAACAGGAAGTGTCAGCATATTATTTGGTTTAGTGGCCAAAGTCAGAACTGCAAGATTAGGGGGATTTTGTAGATAATAACTTGAAAATTTCTTTTAAAAATATGTTTAATATAAAACTTGATAAAAAAAAAGGTAATTTTCAGGGGATATATTTTAAAGAGAATCATATCATGTATGTAATGTTAGCACTAATAAATAGATGTAGATCTGAAATCGGGAGTTTTTGCAGCCAGAACAAACCAAGATCATTCCAAATTTTCAAAAGACAAAGGTTTGGACAAATCCAAGATTTTTAGGGGTCACCAAATCTGTCCAGAGTATGATAACTGGAGGCCAGGAAGGGTGTGTAAATATATAAAATGCCCTCACCCCTATCTGCCTGCTGAGTCTCAATCACAGGCTTCAGAATTTACCTGGGGTTGAGGAGACCAAGGGTTACCCATGTGTTTTCTGCGCCTCACTCATAGTTTTTAAGAAAGTCAGCGAAGCTGAAATCTCCAAAAACTCTTAATACTGCGTCGGGGGGGGGGGGGGGGGGGGAGGGGGGGGGAGCGACTTTAACACAATTCCCTTCCTAGTGTTCAGTGTGACTATTTTGCCTTATCTAAGCGTCTAGCAGTACAACAGAGCTGACATTAACTTGCCCATTACTTTTAGGACAATGAGATGACTCTGCCTGTTCTGTCTCTGTCTATACAGTAAAGCTGACAAGTGAGCAGCAGACAGCAGCTGCAAAATATCACATTACTATGCAAATATCGACAATGAGCATTTATAATGGAAGCCACAATGTTGTGACAGATCTATTGCACAATTTATATATTAACTTTCAGTGGGGTCTATTTGGTTCCATCATGGTGTCTTGTTGACGGGTAAAATAGCTTAGCATGTTACACTTTATTTATAGTCAATTATAATGGAATCTGTGATAATGGTGATGTGAACAGAGCCTAATACTAATATATGTAACAGAAGTAACAGGTTCCTCTCTTTCCAGCTGGGATAATCTCCCGAACCTCAACCAGACGCTCCATGCCCACCAGTATCCAGTCTCCTTCAGCGCCATGGACACCAGCTTACCCTTTCTTCACCTCCTTGTGTTTCTGTCTCTTACTCCCATAGGGCGTGCGCTCCCTTTCTGATTCTTAAAGGGCCAGCGTGGGGCACTTAAGTTCTTCTCCAGCCAATCCATAGTGTCCAAAAAAGTATTTGAGGCACTGCCAGAGCCCTCCTAGAGGCTGAGCAGTACAAGATCTTAGCATGCTGGCTGCTGCAGGGATATTCTGACGTTCCTGTCTGATTTCTCTATTTATGGTCCATTTTCTGTGTTTGATGCTGATTCTGATCCTGTTCTGTTGACTTTCTTTGTACAATCCCTGCCTGTTCTTGACCTTTGGGCCGTTTATGACTTGCCGCCTGCCACTGACCTTCAGTCCGTACTTGACCATTCTTTTGTCTGACCCTCTGGTGCTTCTCACCAACATCTCTCTGGTCCTTTGCCTTGCATCACCTATACCAGACCTCTCCGAGAGGTGGTGACTAGGGTTTAGCCGATCTTGACTTTTCAGGATCGATTTTGAAATCCGATTTCCGATCATTTTTCATTCGAACCCGTTCTCAATCCCAATTCCGATCCCAATGCAAGTCAATGGGATTTTTTTTACTAATTGGAGATCGGATTTTAAAAACAATCCTATTCACTATACAGCATGGAATCTAACAATTGAACGCTTTATTTGTTAGAATCCACACTGTGTAGTGATTTTTTTTAATCACTAAGTAGCCAGAGGATTTTTTTTTTTAATCCTCTGGCTACTTAGTCCCCCCTGGTGTCCACTTACCTGCAGAGATGGCTGGTTCGGTGCCCGGAGTTCTCGTTCTTCTTCGCCTCGCTGCCCCCTACCTCCCAGGTTAGGAGAGTGTGGGCGGGTTAGGAGAGTGTGGGCGGGTACTGGGAGGGGAGACGTTACGTCTCCCCACCCTGTACCCGCCCACACTCTCCTAAGCCACAAGCCCCGCCTTCTTCCTACCTCTTTAACACTAACCTGGGAGGCGGGGGCAGCGAGGCGAAGAATAACGAGAACACCAGGCACCGGACCAGCCATCTCTGCAGGTAAGTAGCTACTAGAGATGTTAGCTAGTCTCCCATTAGAATGAATGGATGCAGCCGGTGCGCAGGGGGTTACGGCTGTGTGCCAGCTGCTTCCATTCATTCCTACCCTTGGCCAGTAGCAAAGCATTGTGGGAAATAATCACCGATCTCGATCCCACCTAAAAAGATCATGTTCGGAATTCCGATCGCGATCGTGAAATTTTCTCGATCGCCGATCGGAATCCGATGTTTTCCGAACACGATCGCTCAACCCTAGTGGTGACCTGGTGGTCTCCCTGTAGGAGTGAATACTGGGCAGGCTGCTTACACAACGCCCTTGGTAGTGACCCTGGTCAAAAAGGCCAGGTGGCTCCACAACCTGCTGTCCATAATATTCAGGGTTGCACCTGCCATGAGGCGACCTGAGCTGACAGCCTCAGGCAGCGTCTCCTGACACAATCTGAGAGGTGGTTTATTTCAACAGGTAGCAGCCGATATTTTACTCACTGATCCCTGCTCTTGTCAAGTCCAGCCTCTAATTCTTCCTCCAAGGGATGCTGCAGCATTCTTCAGTGTCCACGCCCAGGATGCAGAGGTGAAACCCTGGCGCAACAATTCGTGAGTAAAATATTGGTCACTTCTTTTAGGAACAATTGAATAGGTAGAAGACGAACTTGTGCAGCACCAGGGAACGTAAATAAAAACAACAAACAGTTATACTCACCTCTCCTGGGCATCCAATGGTCCCCCGTGTCCCCTTCAGGCCTTTTCTGGCCTACATCTGTAGTCATGCACCCCCAGCATCATTGCTCAGGCCTCAGAGGTGCCCCCTTCACCACGGTGCATGACATCAGATGGGAGACCCCAGAGTATCAATAGTGCTTTGTGAGTAAAAAACCCCAAAAGTCCCAGGTTCAGGCCCAGCCCCAAACTTTTGAAATCTAAGCATTCTTTCACTGTATGGGTACCAAAAAGATGAGGGCAATGTTATGTGTGGTGGCCTAAAAAGGCACAATATACTGTGTGGGAACCAGTAAAGGGGGAAATATACTGTCTCGGGGCCAGTTAAAGAGCAATATACTGTGTGAGGACCAGTAAAGGGGTCAATATACTGTGTGAGGACCAGTAAAGAGGATAATATACGGGGGGGGGGGGGCAGTAAAGGGGGTAAGATATTGTGTGTGGGCCAAATAAGGGGACTTTTTGATCCATAAATGGAGAGACATGGCCTACAATTTTAATTCTAGGAGGTCCCATCCACAAATAACCAAAGATTGCCAGGTCTGGTTTATATGGGGGGGAGGGGTTGGATACTTCTATGGGTCGCCTCAGGCTGCAGACGGGCTAGGTTCACCCTGGATAACCTATTCCCATTATTAGTAAGCCTGGTGGTGATGTCTCCTTCCCCCGGGATGGCTAATGCGCCCGTCGACCAGCCCAGAAGATGACCTAAATAAGCGTGTCTGCGGGTTCGCTCTTACACTGCAATTTTTTTCAGCTTTGTTTCTGCAAAAATGACAGAAAAGAGAACTGAGGCTTTTTCTCGTGACTTTGTGTTGAAGTTTTATCACCATGTTATTTTGTTGATATATTTTTGCCTCTTTGTTTCTGCACATTTTACGTCTTCCACGTGTCACGGATAACAAGGCAGCTGAAGGCATATCTGCCGGGGAGAAGGGGAAAGGTATAATTTGTGAGCTTTGTTTTTTCCTTTTCAGGGGAACTCCATTGTGTCACATTTACATGATAAGAGCTTGCAAATGAATGTTATTTTCTGCTGTTCGATGTTCCCATTGAAGATCCCTCCTGTCATGTCAGCAGCTTATTACTTTGTTTGTTCCCGGCCCGCACCTCCTTTCTTCTTCTTCGTGCTCTTCTCACATTCTCTCCTAAATCTTTGCTTCTGCACTTAACCCAAACTGTTCAAGATCCATGTCTTGTTCCCATATCCCATATCTTACCGTTCCTTTAATTCCCCAGGCTCAATGGCATAAACAGTCAAAATGCCCTTCCACCACCCAGGACAGAAGGACCTCATAACCATGTCAATGACCCTTCGGCCAATTCCCCAGCTCCCTTTTTGCAAATAATGCAACGGGCAGACCTATAGGCTCAGCTTGAGTCCAGAGGGTGGAGGTTCCCTTCTCCGGCCTTGGGTTGTATCCTGTATTTTTTTAGCCCTTCCCTTTGCAGGGCATGGCCTACATGCAACCTCCTTGGGTTCTGTAAAGTCATCTTCACGTTACTACAGTCACAGATAGAAGAGTAGGAGGGAGGAACCCTGTGGCCCTCAGTCCAGGTGGTTAGCTTCACAAAGAGTTAACTTCTCCACTGCCCTAGACCACCAGGGGTGTTATTATTAACCCTACCCTAGTCAATCAAGGATAATATTATTAAACTTTTCTCTGTCCTATCTTACCAAGGATGTTATTATTAACCCCAATAAATTATCCACCACCCTAGGCCACCAGGGATCTTATTTCTTTTCCTAGACCACCAGGGCCCTTTATTTCCTTAGTCCACTAGGGATATGCAGTGACAAGGAGGTGCAAGGAGACAATGGGACTAGTAGTGGGCATGCCACCAAACCTCACACACTTCTCTGACTGTGCAGTGATGAGGGGGTCTCACTGTTGATGATAGTAATGATGGTTGTTCCCACAGGGCACGTCTTGTAGGATGTCACTTGGCTGATGGTGGTTGGAGTGCCCTTGATGGTGTGGTGCAGAAACAGAAGACTTGAATAGCAAATAAGCAATTACTTACAGATTTTTATTCTCTTTGGGCTCATTCACATGGTGGAATCTGCCAAAAATTCTGAGTTGGATTCCACCCCAAAATCAGTGGCAGATTCTGCCCTGTATACAATCGGAGACAGAGGTTGGAGTAAGATGCTGGAAAAATAGGCTCATGACACCCGCCCGGTCATCTGGATCTAATCATTGGTGGAGAACTAAACAGTCATGGATCCATCATATGATGGGGATGTCAATGGCCCCACTGACTATTGGGGGTTCATGAGGTTGCCATCATGTTGCTTGCTGCACTATTTCGGCAGTGGTTTTATTGCAATGAGAAAAATAATTGCCCCATTTTTTATTACAACGCCATAAATAAATAAGGTGTTCATTGTACTTTATAGGTTGTAACAACGCTAGGAAAACAAAACAAACAAAGTTACAAAAAATCTTGTGTTTACTTTATTCTTTTTTTTTTTTTTTTTAATTAATAATGGACTGAGATGCAGCAATAGATCTGTTCATATCAGCCTATGGTTCAGTGCTAGGGCCTCTGCCTCCCGTACAGCAAGTCCAGGGTTGAGACCCAACAAAGAAACTTTACAAGGGAATGCTCAAAAATTAAAGGGGTTATCCAGTTTAAGGAAAAAATATGGGCCAAATAGCAGGATGTATCTATACAGAACACTTCTTAAGTGATATACTGTTTAAATTCACTGATTATCTGATTTATTTTCAGGTTATTGACATCAGAGCGACGTTTCATTTGTAAGATCATTACCCCTCCCTGTGAGCAGTTAAGGCAGCAAATGAAACATCAGAGCATCATGTGACCATGGATGTGGGAGTGATTTATTATCTGTGATTTCATGGCAGAGGACAGTGGAGAAGGGTGGGGCACACACCCTAGTTTTGCAAGGAGGCCACACCCTAGTTTTGTTTGAGTCCTCCCATGAATCGTCCAGTTCCCCTTGAAAGGTAGTCTTACCATCCTATATCAAAAGAGTTGGCACCGATCAGGACTGGGCCACAAGGGCTGCGTCTATGGTAGGCAGGCCTGGGTTTTCACTCAGAGATGGACAAACCTCCCAAAATTTGTATCATTTTGGATTCAGGGGGGTTCTGGTCCCTGATTCGTTTGGAGACAAGCAAGTTTGGATAGAATCAGAAGTCTGGATAGAAGTGGAGGTCCAGGGGAGGTGTAAAAAATAAAAAAAACATTTATACTCACCTTTCCTCACCTCCTTTGGGCCTCCTTACTACGTTTAGTATTCTCTCTCAATCTGCTTGGTGACGTCATTCACCTAGGGACACCGATGAGGCCCAATCACAGGCACAGTCATGACATCACGACACTCGGCCTGAACAGGTCACCAAACTGTTTAGAATAGTTGGGTCAAACCCAGCTCAGAATGAATCATTGGCCCATCTCTACTTTCGGCCTTACTGATTTAAGAAACCAAAGTAGGTGGAGAAGTTATCTACCGTATATACTCGAGTGTAAGCCGAATTTTTCAGCACAGTTTTTGTGCTGAAAAAGCCCTCCTCGGCTTATACTCGAATCAAGCAAAAAAAAAAAGATTTTTTTTTATTTTTTTTTTTTGGGGGGGGGGGGGGAGGGAGGAGTCTATGACCAGCCTCAATAGTAATGTATAGAATCTCATAAAATAGTGAAAAAAATGTGTGAAACACATACACATTAGGTATCCCTGTGTCTGAAAGGCCCGGTCTGCTGAATATAGGGGATCTGCAGTGCTCCTGTTCCGTTGGGAAGGGGTTAATAGGAGCACTGCAGATCCCCTATATTCAGCCAGGCTGAATTCCAAGTGGGGGAAAAAAAATCCCAGTCCTCAAGCTCAGGGAAGGGGCAGACAGACAACCAAAACACCCCCTCCCCTTTCCCAGCATCTACTGCACCCAAAAACTCCGACCATTTTAATTTTTGAAATGTTCCAGTAGCTGCTGCATTCTCCCCCCTCGGCTTATACTCGAGTCAATAAGTTTTCCCAGTTTTTTGTGTTAAAATTGGGGGCCTCGGCTTATATTCGGGTTGGCTTATACTCGAGTATATACAGTACTTACTCCATCAATGATGTCACTATTGAGCGTTATGACTTAGCTCTATGATTATTATATGGAGGTGTCCCACTTCTTACACCTATGATGATATCTTAAGAAATAATTCTAAATTTGGATCAATTTTTTTTTTTTTAAATATCAAAATGGCGCTCGTGAGAGACATTCAGATCCTAGGAACATTCTGTGCAGCGAGGGCGATGAATCCAGTTCCTAAATGTTATAAAAGCTGACAGTGATAAGATTTATAAGTACATAGGAGGGAATATTGGCCGGTGATATCAATCAGGGATATAGACCATGAGACACTTACTTGGATTAGAATAAAACTGGACTCTACTTGTCACCGAGCGGAGCCATCAATCCATCTCATTTACTGCCGCAACTGTGAGGGATTGGAAGAGAAGAAAGTCAAAAACAGACACTAAACCTCCCCCTCGGAAGACTGACCCCCACCAATCGTAAAGTGATAGTAAATTCTAGTGCTGTACTAGGGGCGTATAAGAACGGGAATAGCAGTTTAACCCCTTCACCAACAATAACTACGTGTTATACGAGCTGTACACACTCCCCAGCCTCACCAATGTGGCCTCAGCGGTCACATGTGGTGCCGCAATATCATGAGGCTTTCAGACGGTGATATGGGGCGCGTGATGTCACAGAAAAGCCCCAAAAGATAATGGGGATTGTACACTGCTCCGAGTGAGCCCTGGACAGGAGAGGGAAGGTAAGTGTCATTATTATTATCCTGGGCCTCTTCTTCAGGCCTCAGAGTTCAAAATTTGGGTAAGGCTAAAGCCAAAATTTTTGAAAAATTTGTAATGAATTTAGTTCATTCCGATCCGAACTCATCTTTAGTCATGATATAGTAACACTATGTTGAGCTGTGTATGGCGCCATTATTTACTATCTGTATGATTTACTATATGGATAGTGTACAATAGTATTGTGTGACATTATTTGGGCACAGTTTGGTGGTATAAGTTACACATCACCCGAGACATGGATCCTCTAGAAGGTATGGACTTTCCTGGTCAGATTCAGATTGACTGATTGATGGCTGAAATGCTGAGAAACTGTAGCATGGCCAGGAACGTAGCCAGGGATAGTAACCAGGAGAGAGGTTGGGATGTGACAAGAAGAGGAGGTTGTCAGAGGATGGACCGGGGTCAAAAACAGGAACAAAACGACCAATCCAAGAGCCATGACAGTGGCAGAACCCAAAAATAGAGACAGAGTTAAAGGGGTTTTATAGGACTTTAAAGAGGACCTTTCATGGATTTGGGCACATGCAGTGTTATATACCGCTTTCCCGATCTGTGCCCCCGGGTGAAGAGCTATCGGTGCCGGTACTGTAGCTCTTCACAGTCAGAAGGGCATCTCTGACACTCTGTCAGGAACGTCCTTCTGCACAGCAGCGCCTATAGCGCTTTGCTGTGTGAGTGGCGAGTTACGACCCCTCCCTTCCTGATAATACTCGTCTATGGACGAGCACTGTGAGCAGAGGGAGGGGGCGTTCCTCCCCGCTCACACTGTACAGCGCGATAGGCACTGCTGTGGAGAAGGACGTTCCTGACAGAGTGTCAGAAACACCCTTCTGACTGTGAAGAGCTACAGTACCGGGACCGCTAGCTCTTCACCCGGGGCACAGATCGGGAAAGCCAACAGTGCGTTGAATTCAGTATACGGTATATTAATATATATAAAAAAGTCACCCAAAAACGGGCGTGTCTGAACACAGGCCTATCTGCACACAATCTAATCCATCCCCTTAATAGAATTTTATGAACAATCACATTAATATATAGGCAAATATATTCTTTATTAACAAAATTTAAATTTTAATACAAAAATCAACATCCAAATTGCGCCCATTCTCCATGTGGTACTAACGGCACAACAAGGATCTATTTTCTTTCTTCTGTTCATTTGTGGGCATTGAGGCACCATGATGCTGATCAGGATAAATACATCCACCCAACTTGATACACCCAACTAAAAAAACAAGAGTTAAAAATTAGTATCAAAATCTACTTAAGAAACAATTTATTAAATTTAACTCATTATAGGCAACACTCTACAAATGGGCTTGTACCTTAAAGTCGACATTTAAGCCCATAGACTGCAAGGTATTTAGCGCGTAAATCCATTTTAGCGCCCTACGTTTCAGTTCACGTTGTCGATCCCCTCCTCTGCGTCTCTGAGGGATATAACACCCTGAAACGTAACTCATCCAATGTATGGCGTTTCTCAGATACAGGAAGTTCTAACCTCTTTTTACGGATCGTACTCTTATGGAGATTGATCCTAGTCCTAATTTCAAGTGTGGTTTCTCCAATATAAATCAAACGACATTGGATCATATAAATCACATATTCGGACGAACAGGTATAATGTTCTTTGATGGTAAACTTTTGTCCCGTCTGTGGATGTACAAAACTATCACCCTGCATCATGTTGGTGCAATTTGAGCAATTCTCTCCTGGTGATGTCATGTGCATGGGTTCATGACCCCTGGTGTGTGACATCATCAAGAATACCAAAAGAGAGAGCCAGATGCCGCAAGGAGGCTCAGAAGTAGTAATGGAAGGTATGGATGTTTTTTATTATTTGTCGCCTCCACCCATTATATTTTGGGGTCTGAAGAGTCCGCACAGTATAATAATGTCACTTCTAATTCATACTGAACTTGTTTAACTCGAAATGAATCAGGAACCCAAGCTAGCCGAACTCCAAACAAAACAAAATCTTGGGTGGTTTGCCCATCTGTAATTGGTACTATCACAGCATCCAACTAGAACCGGCACAGAACAGATCACTGCCCCCTCCTCTTATTAAGATTGCTGATCTACTTCTGGATCCTGAACTTCTGTTCTTGGGTGGAACGATCTTCTACAGACAACCACTGAGCATCCATGACATCTTCCAGGCCCTGATGCAGCAGCAGATCTTCTTCTTCTTACTGCAGTTCTAATATCCAGGTATCTGGGATGATTAATGATAGAATGGGGTCTGGAGCGGCTCCGCACTGAATATTTTACATACATGAATCTCTAATCAGGAGCTGCAGATCAATGTATCGGAGGGGCTGTAAATCACAGCGAGGGAAACTTCTCTTTGTTCCATACACTTAAAGAAAAAGATACAAAAATGTCTGAGGTAAATGTAATGGATCCTGAGGTAAATGAATCCATCCACACATCAGGACGTACTATGTCCACCATGTCTGACCTTGTACAAGCCGACTGCCCAGTATACATGAACACAACATGTATCTTAAAGGAGCCATGCACCTTCTTTTTGCAATTTTGGCCAATGAGTGGTAAACATTTTCCCTGCGCCTGAGCCTCAGCTTATTAAAGGTGGGATTCTTAGCCCTGTTGGTGAGGGTTACAGTGCTTAAAGGGATTCTACCATTAAATTTATTTTTTTTTTTTCTCGTTGACACGTAGAAATAGCCTTAAGAGAGGCTATTCTTCTCCTACCTTTAGATGTCTTCTCCGCGCTGCCGTTCGGTATAAATCCCGGTTTTTGTTGGTATGCAAATGAGTTCTCTCGCAGCACTGAGGGCGGGCTTCAACGCTCAAACAGCGCGGGGGGGCGTCCCCAATGCTGCAAGAGAAATCTCCAATGATGCCTCCATCTTCTTCAGACGTCTTCTTCCGGCACGGGCAGTCAAACTTCTATGCCTCGGGCAGAGCCGACTGCGCATGCCCACAGGCCACAAGAAAATGGCTGTTTACTTAGTGTATAAGAGGCCTTTTTACTTGTGGCCACAGGCATGCGCAAATGGATCTGCCCGAGACTCGAGGCCTAGAAGTTTAACCGCCCATGCTGCAAGAAGATGCGTGAAGAGGCCCTTCCTGAAGAAGATGGAGGCGGCGCTGGAGATTTCTCTCGCAGCATTAGGGATGCCCCCAGTGCTGTTTGAGCGCTGGGGCCCACCCCTAGTGCTGCAAGAGAACTAACTTGCATACCAACGAAAAACCGGGATTTCCACTGAACGGCGGCGCGGATAAGACATCTAAAGGTAGGAGAAGAATAGCCTTTCTTAAGGCTATTCTTATGTGTCAACGAGAAAAAATGTGATTTTTAATGGTAGAATCCCTTTAAAGGGGCTCTCCAAGGAGTCTTTCTACTTACTTCCTATGGGGTTTTTTTTAGCCTGCCCCCGAGTTACTCGGCCTCCTCTCCCGTTTTCACATTACCTATGCTTTGGAGGATGGCAGGAATTCGTAAAACCTCTCCCATGGGCAGGAGGAGGTGGAGCGACATGGGGCCGGGTGCAGCTTCTGATTATATAATTTGGGGTCAGTACTAGCCAGGAACCCCTTGATATAACATGTAAATATTCCCAGAAGAAGTATCCAACATAATACTACCTTGAGAACCACTATAAACTGTGATGTGGCCCCTTTATTCAGGATTGTTGGGACCCCAAATTTGGTCCAGTAAACAATTAAGTCCCAAGAGAAATGATTTCTGTCTTTTCCCAGTTCCTATAGGGACATCTCCTGCCCCTCGCTGCGGATGGTATAATCTCAGCTATGGATATGTACGGCACAGGCTGCAGCACTGCAGGACTGGCTCCAGGCCAAGCCCAGTCAGGTACAGATCCACTTAGCATTTCTCATTTACTTCATCCTTTTTCTGTTATATTAGGTCGTCTTTTAATGAATACTTTGAATTTTATATATTAATAGGAGTTCAAAGGGTACAGAATACAGATAGTAGGGGGTGAAGAACACTGGGGAGGGGGCTCCTTAATAAATGAAGCTCATACTGCCCCCGTTTCTACATTGTAGTATATGGATGGGTTTTTTTGCAGCGGTCTTATACTATCACTGTGCTCTCAGCTAAGGCCATTTGGGTATTAAGGCAGTGGCTATAGTCACATGGCAGATATAGCCCACACCTTGGGGAGGTTTTGTCACTTCACTGGTTATCACAATTGCCAGCTCTTATTCTGGGAGAGTTGGAAAGCATGGATAACACAATATCAGCTAGTTCAGATGCTTCCAGTATCAGCAGGAGGCAGACTCTCCTTACACTCACTTTTATAGAGGTGCTGAGCTGAAGACTCCTCATTGTGCAGTGTGCAGGTATGCATAGGCTTCTATGAAGACAGACCTGCCCCTCCGCCCTCCACTTCCTAAATTCCCACTTCAGCTTGTTGATTTCTAAAGACAGACCTTCCCTAGTAACAGGAAGTGAACAGCAAAGTAGCAAAATGGGAGGGACCTAGTGGCAGGTGCTTCAGAGAGGTTTTTCAGGCAGAAAACATCAAAATTGTTAAATTAAGTGCATTATGTTTTGGTTCAGAATCACATGATCTATTAAAAGAGACTAAGTTGTCAGAAAAGTTATTGGCTATTTAAGACCCTTTTACAAAGAAACTGATCAAACTAGCTTGTACCTACCACATGAAATTTGCAACTGTCTATGTTAAAAGGTTTGTCCAAGGTTAAGCTTTTTCTGGCCTATCCTCAGTAAAAGTCATAAACACCAGTAGGGGGCCACTAGCTGGCCCCCAGACCAATGAGCTACATGGAGCTACTTCTGGTGCTTGTCCTATACATTATACAGTGCCGGAAGAAGCAAGCATCGCAGTCATGGCAGTTTAGTGCTCATTAAAGTCAGTGGGGGCTGAGCTGCATTGATGGCACCCGGCCATTGTTCAGGGTACAGAGGTTTCTGCTTTCAGTCCTGTATAGTGTATAGGTCAGGCATTAGAGGCAGCTCCGCACAGCAGATTGGTCCAGGGGGTAACTATGTGACCCTCATCGGTCTAGTATTTATGGCCCAGGCCGAGAAAGCTAACCCCTTCTTGATATCCACCATACTATTATAATGGATGCCAGAATATTAAAGATGGTATCCCTGTGTCCCCTGGTTTACAAACTTATAAAAATATTTTTCTCGTATGATAGTGGGAAAAAAAGTTTTACCTCTGATAACATTTTTTATAAAAAGTCATCAAAGCAATAAACATTCCCCAAAATGGTCTAAAAAGTAAAGTTTTTCTTCATTTCCACCCCATTCAGATTTTTTTTCCAGTTTCCCAGTACATTGTACAGAATAATAAATGGCGCCATGATGAAGAACAATTTGTCCCGCAAACATGAAGTCCTTATATGGTTCTGTGAATGGAAAAATAAATATATGGGGTTTGGAAAGCGGGGAGTCAAAAGTCATAAAAAAGGCACCAGGGCTAAATAATCCCTTTAAAACCAACGTAAATGAGTGCCATCATAATTTTAACAACACTGATTGGTGCCCAAGCACATCCAGGTACCAGTCTCCGAGGATGCTCAGTGGTCCTGGTCACCCCCCATCCCCCTTAGAGCCTGCAGCCACTACACTTCCTGCCACACCCCCTTTCTAAGACCCTGCCTACAAGTCACGACAGTGCCATCTGCAGGCCATATGTGAAACTGTACTCCCTAATCTATGTCATAAAGTAGCGAGCGTTCTGTAAGAAGCCGCATGTGAACAGACCCTAAGAATTTCGTTCTTAATTGCAGCTAATTGCAGAAAATAAACCTGTACCTGCTAAAATATGGCTGTGGATTTACACAAACATTGATTTCTCTCTATTCTCTCACCATAGGGTGTCGCAGCCCCCCTTCCCCCATCTGTTTAGAAATATGTCGCTTTGGGGTGTTTATGTCACAGTACAAGCAAATAAGGAAGAAAGAGATCAGCAGCTGCCGCTTCTCCCTGCTTTGTGAAGTAGCATTTCCTGATAACAATAAAGCTTTCAGATTTTGAAGTTCGGGCATTTTGCCTTTGTAATGCAGATTTTTTTTCACTCATCTTTTTGCATTAATAGAAAATAGACTTTGTACTCGATGCAGGAAAAATATTCAACTTTACTCACCAGGTTGTGGCTTAAGGGTTTGACTACTTTCCTGCACCAGTAATACGATCAAAGTGGTTGTCATCTTCCCCTCCCCCACTTTTATTTTTGCATACCTTCTAACCGTCCCGATTTCCACGGGACATTCACGATTTCGGTGTCCTGTCCCGCGGTCCCCGTCAGCAGGAGGTATGTCCCGATTTCAACTCAGATCTGCATCCTCCGGCGGGGGAGCGTTGGAAGGTGAGCATAAGTGTTTTTTTGTGTTAAACATTGAAGTGGAACATAATAAAGGGGGCCCATGAAACTGGGGGCAGATGAAAGGGGGAGGGGAGAACGGCATGAAACTGTGCAGAGATGGGGAGAAATGAATCTGGGGGCAGAGACGGGGGGACATGATTCTGGGGGCAGAGATGGGGGTCATGAATTTTGTGGCAGAGATGGGGGGACATGATTCTGGGGGCAGAGATGGGGGACTTGATTCTGGGGGCAGAGATGGGGGACATGATTCTGGGGGCACAGATGGGAGGACATGATTCTGGGGGCAGAGATGAGGGACTTGATTCTGGGGGCAGAGATGGGGGACATGATTCTGGGGGCACAGATGGGAGGGACATGAATCTGGGGGCAGAGATGGGGGGACATGAAACTGGGGCAGAGATGGAGAACATGAATCTGGGGGCAGAGATGGAGGGACATGAAACTGGGGGCAGAGATGGAGAGGGGGACATATAATTTACGGGTGACTGTAGGAGGATTATACAGTGTGGGGGCACATGAAAAATTGAACGAGAATGGGCAGAGTCAAGATAAAAGTGGGTGGAGCTAAAATTGCCACGGCGCACTACACGCGCCACACACCTTCTCCCTCTTTTAGTTCTTCAAAAGTTGGGAGGTATGTCTAAGTCATCCAATTGAGGCCAGACCCCACGGACTGGAAACGCCTCAATTTGCCCATACATATAATTGTAACAGAAAGTCAGTGGAGGAAAACTCTGTGAACTTTCTGTTCAAAGCACTGCGGAAAGAACTGCGATGCGTTCCAGCCACGGTTTTTCACACAGTGCTTTAGCGCTGCGGATTGTCCGGTGGGGCCTTAGCCTGAGGGTAAGTTCACACAGAGATTTTTGGTCAGGATTTTGAGGCCGTATCCGCCTCAAAATCCTGTCCAAAAAGATGGCTCCCATTGAAATCAACGTGAGCCGCTCAGGTCTTTTTTCCGGGAGCCGTTTCTTCTAATGCTTATTCTTCAGGCCGATTCGTCCACAATTCTGCCTGAAAACACTCCCTTCTCTGGACTAGGCACACTCATTGGAGACCCCCATATACATTACATAGATGGTAAATCCTAATGGGCAGGTTCAGATCATAAGTTGGTGGTTAAAATCTTTTTACAAAGTTTAGCATTAGAAATGTCTTACCTTTAGGGGTTCCCTGCCTGGCTGTGTCCACCAGGTTTACCTATTCACCACTGGGGCACTTTCTGTGGTCAGGTCCTAATTGGCACAAACATGCATTGTACTGGGGTACCTGACTTTTCTTCTGTATAATAAAGGCTCCAACTCCATAGTAGCATAGAAGAACTACAGCTCAAAGGTTACCTGAACTGTGAAGCAGTACTAGCAGTGACCACTAGATGGGAGTGTGCAGAGCACTGCTCCTCGTGTAGTCGGGTTGTCGGATCCTTCAGTTCTCTGGTTCATCTGCATTACTTTCACTAATTTTGCCCAGTGCAAGGTATGTCCATGAGCCTGGGGTATGTGTAATGTGTGGGGCTGTTAGTAGTGTATAGGAGACATATTTAGGAGATTGTGGATACTGGAAGAGATGTATGGATGTCTATGTATAATATGAATGGCTTCCTAAACTTTTATTGCATGAATATATATATATATATATATATATATATATATATATATATATATATATATATATATTTTAATTCTGTTCCTATAATGTATTTATGTGGGTTATAGGACATATCAGGTTAGGGTGCATTCACATTTTTGCACAATTGCCATGGCTTTGCTGAAAATCTGCAGAATTTTATTTGAAATTTCACAGTAATTGTAGCAAAACCAATGATGGCTGAATTACACAGGAATAAGAGGGGTTTGGGGGACATATGGGGCGACTGTGGGGACAGTTGAGGGTGATAAGTGGGTAAGGCACTGAAAATTGCCATCTGTGACTCAATAAATAATAAAAAAAAATGGTCAAAATGAAATTTTAAAAATGTAAAATTCTGATTTTATTTTAAAAATTCACTCCAAAATTTAGGCTCAAAATACTTCTAAATGATATCACACAAGAGGTGACGCGTGCTATAGGTGCCAGGTCTCAAACAGTGTGATAGATTTGGCACATTTTTGGGCTGCCGTCGCCACTTATGTTCCCTAAATGTTGGACTATATTAGTAAATCTGCCCCTGTGTACTTTCTAGTCCGAAAAGGGCAAATATAGTAAAATATCTGACATTATAGGAACCAGGAGCATCGCTATAGGCGGTAGAACAGACAGTAATAGACATTTTCACCAGCCAGACTTCTACTTAAAGGGATTGTCCACTCAAGTGTATCGAACATGACTGCAGTATTTTATATCCGCCATAGCGTGCGGGCGCTGCCGCTCTAGGACTAAGCAATGGAAGGAGCCATTAGGTTAAAAGCAGCTGATCTGCGCAGGTCCCCACTGATCTAAATTTGATCGAAAGTGTATAAACCCTTGCCATACCCCATTACAGATAGTTTGCCTTGTGGCACCCTTCCATTTATAGGAACCAACTCCTCCAAAGGGCACATGAAATAGTTCAGATCTTCTGTACAGGCTTCTCCAGCTGGACCTACAATGACCAGCTCACTATTAGGATTGGTTCTAAGTGGACAATCCCTTTAAATCCCATTGCTTATGTATAGTCACGTAGTGGCACAGCTAAGTCATAAAAGCTCTTGTACATGTAGAAGTTGTGTACAAAGATACTGGAGGACTCCTTAAAGGACTCCCTGTGGGCGACCTCCTGATCACACCGGCCTACCTGTTCCCTGGGGATCCATTAATGTCGTGCTATACCTACAGACTCCCTCAGGATGACGCAATGCCCATGATGGGGCCAAAGCTGAAGACTGCTCCAGGTTTTTCCACCAGACCCTTCTTAGACCTTCCTGAAAATCTTATTTCTGGTTGATGGCCACTTAAGAAATCTTACCGATTGTCCGAGGATAGATTGGACTCTGTTAGCGTCCTCTGCCGTCCTGAGCGGTACAGGCGTGTGTTGGAATATTTCTTCTCAAGAATTTCTGTTACGATTATATCTATGGGCAAACTGCCGGCGTTTGCATAGATATAATTAACATGCTGCGATTTCCAAAAATCACAGCACGGTTTTTACCACAAAGTGGGCATGGGATTCGCTAGAATCTCATCCACTTTGCCTGTGCTGTAAAATGCCGTGATTTTTCCCACAGCTTTTATGGCCCATGGGCCCCGACTTAAAGTGGTATTCTCACCTTATAAAGTGATGCCATATCACTACTATATGATCTGTGGGGGTCCGACCTCTGTGGTGCTGACAATCCTGAGAATGAAGGGGCTGCAGCACTGGAATAGTACGGGGTCCCCTGCACTGGGGGTCAGGAGTGCTGCCATACTTGTCTCCATTCATGTGATATAAGGTCGTGCCAGTGCCGCAGCTCCTTAATTCTCATGATCATTCGGGCGCCCAAAGATCAGACCACATTGATCATTAAGTTGTAACATATCCTAGTGTTACGACATCAGGGGCCCCATCAGATATTTTGATGAGTAGGTCCAACCACTAAAACCCCCAATCCCATATATTGGTAATATAATTTGTGTATAAGCTGATATACTCCTTTGTTTCTGCTCCGCTCCCCGTCACACACCCGGCCATTATGTATTAATATTCTATCTCGTGGACAGGGGATGCATGGACGGTGCAGAGTAACCCCTTTAAATGGCATTTGACATGGTGACACCTGGTGGTAGATCTCAGGTACTGCATATATAACACGTACAATTGATCAGGATTCCCCATAAATCTCTACTATAAAGTAGCTCAGGGGTCCTCAAACTACAGCCCGAGGGCCACATGTGGCCCACCAAGCACTTCTGTCTGGCCCCGCCGACAATGCTGGCAGGCGTGCATTTATAATGAAGTTCCTGAGGAGCTCGGGCCAGGCCATGGAGCGCACTTCACTTTACCTATTGGAGGGCACCACTCCCGATGTCTGTGCGATTTGCTCTGCCTCCGGCCCACTATTTAAAAAGTTTGAGGACCCCTGGAGTAGCTGATCTCCATATTTAAAGTGCATTGCAACTAGTCATATCTGAACGACTTACAATGGTGATTGTGGACATGAAGCCCTAACCTCAATGACTGTGGCACCCACTTATCTCTACTGTCTATTCTGTGAGATATAAATATATACGTTGCTACTTCTCAATTGTCGATAAGTCCCCTGAAACAAGGAAACCCCCAGAAGGCAAGTTTGTAACAAAGGAGATTGGTAACTGCCACTAGGGGGCGCTATCTGCCTATGTATTTATATAGCTTTCCATTGACTTCTATAGGAGTAGGTATAAATATCTGTACTGAGAGCTCCCTCTTGTGGTAGCAGGTTACAGTCAAAATGTATCAGTCAATTCTCTGGCTGAGTGAAGGAATACGCCAAGGTGGCATTATTTATCAGGGTCACTACAAGTTCTGCGCTGGTCATGAGGGCACTTGCAATGTTTTAGGGCTGGTTCACACTGAAGATGTTGGAGCTGACCCAGCAACATGCTGGAAAAAAAAAGCTTCCTGCTTTGATTTTGGATTCTGCTAATACTCAGTCTCAGCAGTCGTGGCACGAGAGTCACCCTGATAATCCCATGAAAGCTCATCAGTGTGCCAACCAGGGGCGTAGTTATAGGGGGTGCAGAGGTAGCCACTACCGGGCCCTGGAGCTTGAGGGGGGCCCAAAGGTCTCACTATACAATGGGAAGACACTAGTGTTATAGATAGCATATGGTATATGGAGGGGCCCATAACGGATTTAGCATTGGAGTCCAGGACCTTCAGGGTACGCCTCTCCCTCAGCAGAAAGTCAAGGCTCTGGCAGGTTTCACATCAAATTTCTCTCCAAATTCCTCTTTGTGAACCTACCCCTATAAGGTGCGGTCTGTACTTAAGATCCCCATCTTTAATAAAATATACATCTATTGGGATGCCCCTTTAATAAAGTAACCCCCTCTGTCTAATCATCCCCCATGGATGTATCTAGGTCTAGGCGGGTAAACAAAAAGGTCTATAAAAAAGATGGTAAACTTAATATTTATCTTACCTGGACTTGTCTGGCTTAGCCATACACCCTAATAGTGAATTCAGAGTTGGGGAGTCCTGTGGTCAGAGTCCTTAACCTTTGGGCAGAGTATAGAGAGGTTACAAAGAGCGTCTCTCTCTCTGGAGGACCTGACCAGTCCTGCATTACACAGACAATACAATGATCTAATGTAATGCACCATTTGCCCTGTAGGGGCACTGAAGAGCAATGTAATTACAGTTTACCAGCAGGCAGAGACTGATCAGATTATTGTCAAGGGACTCTTATCTTGTTCAAAGCAGAGAACCCCTTTAACTATAACCAGTTATGCTTAAGCATTTATTGTCATTGGGTGTTGGATGTGGCATCATTTTTTTTCCCGGTGGTACTGCTCCTTTAAAAATAGGTTGGCGCTATCCTAGTCTATTCCTAGCCTGAAATCCTGGTACGGTAAATAAATCAGTCACAAAACAGAAACGCTGATGCTCTAAGACACATGACAAAACAGATTACCAGACTGAAAAATTAACATACCAAAAAAAATAAATAAATAAATAAAAAAAATACTGCCTCCGAGCTCAGCCAATCACATCGCTCCTGGGGAACTTTACTGTAAATGCCCTGATCTACAAAAAAAAAAATCAACATAGTGCTATAAAATGTCAAGAGAGTCTTCCATGCAGTGACCTGTATATAAGAGCTCATTCACATAGTGCAGTCGTGTTGCAGTTTCTACTACAATTTTTCAAAAATGGCTGCAAAAACATTGTGACACAAAGCGTGACGAGATAATAAGCAATTAACACTCGCTTTGACCTGCTTTGCAATGTGGGACATCAAATGCGACACGATAATATAAAAATAATTTAAAAAATTCTAAAAATATCTTTGATCGTAATTACAGCGCAGTAATAAGATTGGTATAAAATTGTTAATTTACCATTCAATGGGAATTTTAGAAAAAAAATGCCTTTTATAAGAAAATGTATAAAATAGTAAAAAAAAAAATAAAAAAAAAAATAAAAGAAATATAATTTCTGATTTTTATTCTATTTTATATATTATACAGGTGATATATTATATGTTATTTATAATATGCTATATGTGTATCTCTATATAAAATTTAATGTTTTGTATATATTTATTTTACATATATATTTATATTTTTATTTATACGTATTTCTATAAATATATATTTGTGTGTGTGTGTATATATATATATATATATAATTATATATATACATATATTTAATATATATTTATTTATATATATATACATATATATAATAATCATATATATATAGTATATATTATAATATATGTGTAATACATATATATATTGTATAGATATTATATAGAATATAATACACATATTGTATATATATATATATATATATATATATATATATATATATATATATATATATTAAATATGTATTTTTTTTATTAATCGTAAAAAGAAATTGGAAATTCCCGACAAGGTTTATGTAGCGACAGCCATTCAGATTTAAGTAAAAAAAAAAAAAAACCTGCAGCTTGTCGCACCAATAAAAATGAAGTAGGGTTGGGTGGGAAAAAAAAAACAAAAACCTTTCGCTTGCTGGTCTGCTGCCGTAGCACCAGCACTGGCGCTTTGCAGAAAGTTCACGAAGCGCGCTGGTTTTTCTGGATTTGGTCCTGGCTATGGGTGCACTGGGTGGCTTAGACGCTGAACGTGTCTGCCTGTGAGACCCATGAAAGGGTTAAGGCTCGCCTCTTCTCCTGCACACAGGCAGAGGGAAGGTTAGCAGAGGGATCAATCTGATTATAGCTGAAGAAGAGGAAAGATGTGCTTGCTTGTCTGCCTGCTGCCTGGATCTGGTGGTTGAAGGTTATGTCTGAGGGTTGATTTTTATTTCAATTTTTTTTTTTTTACATTTTTTTATTTTTTTTTATTTTTTTTTATTTTATTTTATATTATTTATTTTTTTTATATATACCTATCATTCAGCCCTCCGTACTCCCAGGCTGTGGGGGGGTTACGCCACAGGACCGGGGATGCTCTTGTGCTTGCATTTAAGGATTTTTCACCTGTGGACCTGACTCTCCCAAGCCCCGGTGCTGTTTTGTTGCATGTGAAGAACACACCTGGGTCTCCAGCACCCGCCTCCCTTCTCTTCTCACCGCCGTTATCCTCCCCCGGGCCAGACCATCTATCTCTGGACCTAAAAATATTCCTCCACATAGACCTAGAGCCTGATCATTGGGTTTACAGGACAATCTGCCTCCGTCTGCAGCCCCCGCCGCAGGAGCCGGACCGTTCTTCTGGGAGAATTAACCTTGCCGTTGTCAAATAAAGGGGAATCGAGACACCGGGAGGAGAGCGGAGAGAGGCAGAGCCTATAGCGGTGAGGATTTGACAGGAGCATGTGGATACTGGCCGTCTTCTTGTTCCAAAGCATCTTAAATGGTGAGCAACCTTGCGCTATATATTCCTTATTCCTTCCAGCTGATGGGTACAGGATAGCAGCTAATTACCTCCTCAGTGATGTGTACAGAAAGACAAAATCCCCCCCCTCGTCCCCTCCTTCCCGCTCCCCATCCCCTCCGTCATACGGTTATTACTGCTGCTGTGCTGAGAAATCGCTCGGTAATCATTTAAACTAGCTTGCCTGGCAAAGTAGCTCCTTCCATGGACGGACGTAGCAGAGCTGAATTTGTCATTTAACTCAGATTTAACTCATTTACCTTCTCTGGGTATAGCCGAGTTATGGCAGGAGGTTTATCTGCAGTCCTGTGTCCAAAACCCAATAGAGTCACGTGAGCCTGTGTTGAGAAACTCAGCATCGCTACCTATCACCGACTCAGCTCTGCTACATCTGTAACCGACTTGCAGAGATTCGATGTTATCGGTGTCTGTCGGATTGGGTTGCAGCCACCGCTGTCAATGGCAACATAGGATCCTGCTCTGTGGTTAGAGCCAGACGGCGGGCAGGAGATTGTGTTGCTATACATGTGACCGCCACATACCTAAATACGTGTATTTACAGTGCTGGATATGTGGCGTGGGGGTGGGGGCAAATGTCATCCAATATATAATATATATTATATACATATGTATACTATAATATATATGACATACATACATATACTATACTATATATATATATACATATATATATATGTCATACATACATATAGTATATATATATATATATATACACACACATATATATATATATATATTTGTATAATATGACATTTTTTCCCACATCTATATAATCCTGAAGTACGTTCAAAAATTTACAAAAAAAAATTTTTTCCATGCCTGATTTATCATTGTCACACCGAGTTAAAGGTTTAACGTTGAAATGGCCAAGGGATAGAAATTCACGCTGACACAGAAAAAAAAAAAAATTAGATATCACAAAATAAAAAAATACACATAAACTGTATAGGTAATAAAATATATAGAAAAATAGAATGAAAATATAGCAAAACGTAGGAGATAAAAAAAAAAAGTGAACTTTATATAAAAATGTGTAAAAAAAAATAAAAAATATAGCAAAAAATACAAAAATAAAAAATGCATAAACCTATGAAACCTATAGCACAAAATGCATAATGTAATTACATTTAGAAATGTGTCACAAAAATGTATTAAAAAAAAGATAAATATAAAGCAAAATGTATACAATAAAAATGATAGAAAAATATATTGCAAAAAATGCATACCGAATTTTTTTGGCTAGAGGTGTGCACGGTTTATTTGAGCTATAGAACATAAAGCACCTGCACGTATAGGTTGGGTGTGTATTGGTGAGCCCGCACTCCCATGGCACGTATAATTTTAGCCCTGCAATAATCACAGAATTCCCATTTGCCTATACCGCACTTCGCCTGTCGCTGAGCAGTGGCAGACTTGAGTGGGGGGGTTGTTAATTAATCCGCACCCCCCCCCCCCCCCATGACAAGTCACTTGGATCAGACAGAAGAAAGGGTTAAGGACCTTCAAGATTTCCCCTCCACCCCCCATTTAAATCTTGAGTTCTGGTTGACAGGGATTTTTTTTTTAGATCCCTGTCACCTGCAGCTGAAGCCGCCATAACGCATTGCAGGAGATGGGCCTTGTAGAGCGGGTGATGATGTCTGGGGGCCGTCCGGAGACCCTTCAGGGGCCATAGAATTTTTATTCCATTTTTAATTAATCACATTTAAATAAAATGTATGGAAATTGGTTTTTTTCATGACTTGTTCGTAAACCAGGGCAACAAGTCACCCCAGGAAGATGGGGAGTAAATATATAGTATATGGAGAGTGTATAGTCATATAGGTCAATAGGTGCACAGTATATATATATATATATATATATATATATATATATATATAGCTATAGGTTATTATTGCATTTTTGCCTTCTGTCGCAGAGACGTAGAACAGCCAGGGCATACATATCATAGAGGTTCCATGGAGAGAGGGCCGGCCCTGACTGGCCTCCTCCCCTTTTTCTAATGGTTGGTAAGACCCTGTGCAAGGCGTCCTTCTCTACCAGCCCTAGAGAGGAACATAGAAGGGGAGGGACAAGGGGTAAATACCGGAACTGGGTGCTTAAGGGTGTGGTAATGTCCTTCAGCTCTACGTGAGGGCCCATTTTCATCTTTGCCATAGAGTCTGCTCTGCTGTTTGTCTCCTCCTGGCATTGAGCTCTCCTTTTGCAAAAGCAGCACTACCAGAAGTCCATTCTCGTTCTTTAAGGTCTTATTCACACACTGTTTTGGTGCTGTTTCAATTAATTTTTTGGGAGTTCCCTCTACAAGCCAGACTGTATGGCAGTACTTGACATTCTGGTATTGCATAGCTGGTCATGCTATTGAATGGCCAACACGTAATACTACATTTGTCCAGCAGTGGCCGCTGTAGAGAAAATGTGTGGCCCGTCTGGGCTGCCCTGGTAATTACAGCCGATTGCCAAGGCTTACAGGAGCAGCAATCAGTTGATACCAGTGTTGGAGTAGCCCATCAGAGCACCAGAGGATCCTCCAATGGGCCCAGGCTCTAACACATAGATGGTCCACCAAAAGACACCCAAATTTGAGGGGTACTATTATTTATTTCCTATGGGTCATTGGAGGGTGGGGCTTTAGAATAGTTTTATCTGGTAGGCCCAAGGAACCTCATTCCGACCATGATTGATTCCATGGCAAATTGGAAGCATATAGACATCATTGAGGGGGTTCGTGATGAAATGGCGGACTCATCTGAATAGTTGCCAAGTAAATTTGCATTTCCTCTGTGGTTACCAGAGCTAATTTTTGGCTAACTGCAGCTTCGTCTGGCAAAAACAACCGTGAGTCAGGAACTGGACCTGGGGGGGATCAGCCAAAATGTATGAGAAGTTATATATGGCCAGACATCATTAAGCCAAGGAGTCAACTGCTTCATAAAAACTGAATTGCCCCCACCCCCACCCCCGATCTTTTTGATTTTTGATGTTTTTTATTTGCCAATTCTTAGACACTTGGAAAAAAGTTGGACATGTATTTGCCTGACATTATTGTCCTCTTCTCCATGTCACGGACAGCCAGATGTAGACCCAGTGTGCCATCTAACTGATCTAGCTTGGGGCCACTGTCTGAGCAACCCTCCCAATTTTTGCCCTTTACCTCCGTTCAGGAATCTGGGCTTCACTGTGGGCGAATTTCCTATAGATGGTGAGGGCCAGACAGACACCAATGCAAGGCACCAAATGCTTAGCCAGGATCATAGTGAAGTCTGGGCAGGGGGCAAGGTCAGGAATCTAATAGAACAGAGCCGAGGTCAGGAACAAGTCCGAGGTTACTACACAGATCAGGATAAACATGAAGCAATTCAGCGGATAAAAGACACCCAAACAGGACTGGGCAATCCTAAAAAAGTCAGGGCGATCATGGATTGGCTGGAGACAAATCGGTAGTTGAGCACGCTGGCCCTTTAAAAGGTCTGCTGCTATGGGAGGAGTCAGAGAGGAAAGAGTCCACACGGAAGTCAGCTTGTGCACCCGGAGGGGTTGGTACCTGGACCCAGCAGCGAGGGGGAAAGAGGGGAATCGTGGCCAACAGTTGCCATCATTACACTCCAGAATCCACTCTTGGCTTTGGTAGCACATACAACCAGTACTGCAGTGTCTGAACAGGAATTCAAAAATTTCCATTAACTAATAGAGTACATTATAGATTTTCTATCATTTCCTGGACAATATCATCCAGAATGTGGTCGGCCGTTCTGAGTAACTACAGATCTAAGGTCGTTGACCCCCGACATGATGTTTACATTTGCGGGTGGGTTTACCGTATAGTCTCGTCAGACTGACGTGGGGGATCGGCAGGTGGTGTCCTCAAAATCACGATGGTGTCATGTCTAATCAGGGCTGCTTAGGCCATTAACTGTTTATAGGAAGGCATGCTAGATAAATAGGATTTAAGGCTTTGATGGGATAATGGGAGATGTGCCTAAAAGATGAGAAACCTGAACCAGTGATGAGGGCTATAAAGGGTTTTCCTGGGACATTGGCCCAAATTCCGCATCCCCATGATCAGGTGATTGAAGGGACCTTGTAACTTCTCTGAGTGTTGCATCCCCTTTATTGTTTATCAGGCACAGCTCCCTCTGAACATTGTGGCCATGTCTGTTACTGTAGCTGTCTCAGACTCAGTCCCATTCTAATGAATTTGTGGTCACCAAGACAAAAAACAGTGATGTCATAAGACGGTTAATTTTGTATTTAAAGTGTTAATGGCGGGGATATCAACCAACTTCACTGATAGAAATCCATGGCTCTAGTAGTTCACTATGTTAGGAGTGTGTCTGTCAACTTTTTAAAATAGTAACTAGCAGAATAGTGAGTGCAGCTCTGGAGAATAATACAAGATGTAACTCAGGATCAGTACAGGATAAGTAATGCAATGTATGTACACAGAGACTGTACCAGCAGAATAGTGAGCGCAGCTCTGGAGTATAATACAGGATGTAACTCAGGATCAGTACAGGATAAGTAATGTAATGTATGTACACAGTGACTGCACCAGCAGAATAGTGAGTGCAGCTCTGGAGTATAATACAGGATGTAACTTAGGATCAGTACAGGATAAGTAATGTAATGTATGTACACAGTGACTGTACTAGCAGAATAGTGAGCGCAGCTCTGGAGTATAGTACAGGATGTAACTCAGGATCAGTACAGGATAAGTAATGTAATGTATGTACACAGTGACTGTACCAGCAGAATAGTGAGCGCAGCTCTGGAGTATAATACAGGATGTAACTTAGGATCAGTACAAGATAAATAATGTAATGTATGTACACAGTGACTGCACCAGCAGAATAGTGAGCGCAGCTCTGGAGTATAATACAGGATGTAACTCAGGATCAGTACAGGATAAGTAATGTAATGTATGTACACAGTGACTGTACCAGCAGAATAGTGAGTGCTGCTCTGGAGTATAATACAGGATGTAACTCAGGATCAGTACAGGATAAGTAATGTAATGTATGTACACAGTGACTGTACCAGCAGAATAGTGAGCGCAGCTGTGGAGTATAATATAGGATATAACTCAGGATCAGTACAGGATAAGTAAAGTAATGTATATACACAGTGACCAGCAGAATAGTGAGCGCAGCTCTGGAGTATAATACAGGATGTAACTCAGGATCAGTACAGGATAAGTAATGTATGTACACAGTGACTGTACCAGCAGAATAGTGAGCGCAGCTGTGGAGTATAATACAGGATGTAACTCAGGATCAGTATAGGATAAGTTATGTAATGTATCTACACAGTGACTGCACCAGCAGAATAGTGAGCGCAGCTGTGGAGTATAATACAGGATGTATCTCAGGATCAGTACAGGATAAGTAATGTAATGTATGTACACAGTGACTGTACCAGCAGAATAGTGAGCGCAGCTCTGGAGTATAATACAGGATGTAACTCAGGATCAGTATAGGATAAGTCATGTAATGTATCTACACAGTGACTGCACCAGCAGAATAGTGAGCGCAGCTCTGGAGTATAATACAGGATGTAACTCAGGATCAGTATAGGATAAATCATGTAATGTATCTACACAGTGACTGCACCAGCAGAATAGTGAGTGCAGCTCTGGAGTATAATACAGGATGTAACTCTGGATCAGTACAGGATAAGTAATGTAATGTATGTACACAGTGACTGCACCAGCAGAATAGTGAGCGCAGCTCTGGAGTATAATACAGGATGTAACTCAGGATCAGTATAGGATAAGTAATGTAATGTATCTACACAGTGACTGCACCAGCAGAATAGTGAGTGCAGCTCTGGAGTATAATACATGATGTAACTCAGGATCAGTATAGGATAAGTAATGTATCTACACAGTGACTGCACCAGCAGAATAGTGAGCGCAGCTCTGGAGTATAATACATGATGTAACTCAGGATCAGTATAGGATAAGTAATGTAATGTATGTACACAGTGACTGCACCAGCAGAATAGTGAGCGCAGCTCTGGAGTATAATACAGGATGTAGCTCAGGATCAGTATAGGATAAGTAATGTAATGTATCTACACAGTGACTGCACCAGCAGAATAGTGAGTGCAGCTCTGGAGTATAAACAGGATGTAACTCAGGATCAGTACAGGATAAGTAATGTAATGTATGTACACAGTGACTGCACCAGCAGAATAGTGAGCGCAGCTCTGGAGTATAATACAGGATAAGTAATGTAATGTATGTACACAGTGACTGTACCAGCAGAATAGTGAGCGCAGCTCTGGAGTATAATACAGGATGTAACTCAGGATCAGTATAGGATAAGTAATGTATTGTATCTACACAGTGACTGCACCAGCAGAATAGTGAGTGCAGCTCTGGAGTATAATACAGGATGTAACTCAGGATCAGTACAGGATAAGTAATGTAATGTATGTACACAGTGACTGCACCAGCAGAATAGTGAGTGCAGCTCTGGAGTATAATACATGATGTAACTCAGGATCAGTATAGGATAAGTAATGTATCTACACCGTGACTGCACCAGCAGAATAATGAGCGCAGCTCTGGAGTATAATACAGGATGTAACTCAGGATCAGTATAGGATAAATAATGTAATGTATGTACACAGTGACTGCACCAGCAGAATAGTGAGCGCAGCTCTGGAGTATAATACATGATGTAACTCAGGATCAGTATAGGATAAGTAATGTAATGTATGTACACAGTGACTGCACCAGCAGAATAGTGAGCGCAGCTCTGGAGTATAATACAGGATAAGTAATGTAATGTATGTACACAGTGACTGTACCAGCAGAATAGTGAGTGCTGCTCTGGAGTATAATACATGATGTAACTCAGGATCAGTATAGGATAAGTAATGTAATGTATGTACACAGTGACTGCACCAGCAGAATAGTGAGCGCAGCTCTGGAGTATAATACAGGATGTAGCTCAGGATCAGTATAGGATAAGTAATGTAATGTATCTACACAGTGACTGCTCCAGCAAAATAGTGAGCGCAGCTCTGGAGTACAATACAGGATAAGTAATGTAATGTATGTACCAGCAGAATAGTGAGCGCAGCTCTGAAGTATACATTTTGGTATAATTGAAACGGAACCCTCAAGGTAAACACCAATGAGGTAGGAGGAATGGGGTACAGCGCACACAAACCAACAACCGAACTGATGATCTTCGAACAATTTATTAGTTAAGAAGCACTACGCGTTTTGGGCAAATAGCCTTTCCTCAGGTGCATAAAACTGGCTGGTAGCCTTCTGATAGTATATCAGATATGTTTACTATGTGTGTGTTGACTACTACACCATATAGGCGCTCGGTGTCTCCTGTTCCTTGTGTTTTTCATGTTGGTATAATTGTCAGCTTTTTATTTTGCCTTTGTGCCTTTATGTCATTGCTGTTACATCTTCCCCACTTTCATGGAGTAGCTGGGTGTAATAATGAATAAAATTAATTAATTATCCTGGGAAAGCTGGGTGACAACTTCCATAAGAGCTGTAGCATTGGTGATATTGATTGTCATCCAGCTTTCTAGGAATCAGATATCAGGTAGAGATAACAGAAGGATGACTCAGGGATTTATCTTCTGTGCTGTTATCTTTACATGTACAGTATATATGCTGTATATTCTCGGGGCTCCCTGGTGATACAGCTTGCTGGCGTTTTCTGCATATCACATGGCATAGTAAACACATGTACGGTGCAGATTGCCCTCGTCAAGGGTAATTTATGCATTCGTATGGCACGTTGGTTTTCCTGTTTGCAGATTGAGTTTTGTGATACTTGAAGGTCTTGCATATTAAGCACATGCTGTAAGTCACCCTGATAGCTCATTATATTAATGCGCAACATATGTGCCCATAAATCATGGAGGCAACGACGAGATATACATTAATAGGGTTGTTATATCACATTGTATCTTTACTGTGCAGACATTTACAGTAAGAGCGCACACGATGTACAGTAATGCCGCAGATAACACCATTATTGTAGACTAGATAGTATATGTCACCATCACAGCCCATATAAATGTATCGCTCCATGTGTGACACCGTTCGTGCTGCTAAACAGTGGAGGAATGTAGGGAGGATGGCAGTAGTAGTCGCTCCACAGGGGATGACGCAGTGATGGAGGGGTCCGGAGTGTGATGATGGTGGTGGTAGTATTCCCCAGGGTACTCTCTGTCTCCTGTCTGATGGCGGTTGGGATGCCCATGATGTTGATACAGGATTGAGGATTTATAAAGCAAAAACTCATATTTTTATGAGGCTTGTGATTGGACACATAGGCACGCCGGGTGTCATGGTGTCCTGAAGCTCGTTGTGCCTATGTCACTACCGAGGCCCAATCACAGGCTTCAGTGGTGACCCCGGGCAGATGATGTCACCGAGGAGGCCTGGGAGAGAGCCACGGAATATCACATGATCCTTCAGAGCCCATTCCCATCATGGCGATCAGAATAACTCTGTGGCCTCTCGTCCCCATAAATCTAGTATATAATATGTAATTAGATTAATTATATCCCTGAAGGTCATTAGTAATTAGTCAAGTATCTAGGCGTAAGAGGTAACCTGGTATCTTCCATTACAAGCTCCTGCTATAGGGTATTTCACCATTTCACTGCTGTAACTGTAAGGGTAAGTTCACACGGAGGCCGCCTCTCAGGTTCCAGACCAAAATACGGGTAGCTGCGACTGGATGTCGGTTCAGTGCGCCGGCATCCAGTCGCGTACTCTGCCCCGGATTAGGCCCAAATGAATGGGCCTAGTCGGTAGGGAGTGTCTTCAGGCGGATTCGCCTTGCGAATGTCGCTTCTTTTTTTCCGGGAGCTGGAACATACAGAACATCATACAAAAAGAACTGACCGGCTTCCATTGATTTCAATGGGAGCCGTCTTTTTGGTTAGGATTTTGAGGCGGATATGGCCTCAAAATCCTGACCAAAATACCCTGT
Source organism: Leptodactylus fuscus (assembly GCF_031893055.1). Classification (NCBI taxonomy): domain Eukaryota; kingdom Metazoa; phylum Chordata; class Amphibia; order Anura; family Leptodactylidae; genus Leptodactylus; species Leptodactylus fuscus. The sequence continues at coordinate 26,808,457 of NC_134266.1, read as the reverse complement.
GTCAACTTACCCTAAAGATCCCTTTTCCTATCTCAGTGCCTTCTTGAGGCACAAAGAGAATTCTATATGAAATTGTGAGACCGAAATTTGACATGTTATTATTATTATGCTTACTTATATAGCACCATCATATTCCGCAGCGCTTTACAGATATTGTTAGTCACTGTCCCATATAGGGCTCACAATCTACATTCCCTATCAGTATGTCTTTGGTGTGTGGGAGGAAACCGGAGTACCCGGAGAAAACCCACGCAAACACAGGGAGAACATACAAACTCCTTGCAGATGTTGCCCTTGGCAGGATTTGAACCCAGGACTCCAGCGCTGCAAGGCTAACCACTGAGCCACCGTGCTGCCTGTTCCATCACACCCCGAATTACAGGGGTACGAAACCTCAAGGACGACTCCATAATTCCTCCTACATATCTATTCAGGTTTTTTCACACGACCAGGCCATGTACTCACTGTGAAACATTCTGTTTTTCATGGCCGTGAACATTGGAGGACAATACATTTTCGCCGATCCCTCATAAACCTGCGTCTACTGAGAGAACCCAATATAGAAAAGAAACGGTTGTGTGAATTAATCCCTTTATTTCAATAAGGCCAAGTATCATCCATTAATTTTAGGATTCTATTCTTTCCCCATCCTCGTAGAGTAGATGCTCCCAACGAATTGATGTCTGTATAGAGTCCATCTGCAGTCAGTTCTGCAGAGGGCAGAAGTCGAGCACCTTACCATGAGCCAGTAATGGATTGTACATACTATAAGTACCCAACATCAGAGGCCTTCCCCTCCCCCGCCGCAACAATTAGAAGAAGGAGAAGCCATGATTAATGATCCCCGGTCGCTATTTTACTTATTTTTTACTATGCCAGCAGCGAGGAGCCGCCAGCTCTATTTATAGAAAGCCATTTTTTTTCTTCTTGCCAGAGATTGTAAGTTAAGATTGACGGAGCAAGTCACCTCCATTGTCAAATGTCTGGAGGATGCGGAACGAGAACACAAAGGAACTATGCAGAGTCCAAAGACCACGTGGAAACGGCAGAAATACACGCTAAAGGGCTCAATTTGTGCCAATGTTTTCACTAAAATGGTGCACTATTTACACAGTATATAGTATGCACAATATAGTTAATAAGGTTGAATAAGGACACAGCCCATCAACCTATAACCCAATGGCGTTGATTCAGAAGAAGGCAAAAACCCAATTACGCCATATTTAGGGAAAAACTCTGAACCCAAATTTCCAATCAGAATACATTTGTGGTTTTAAATCTCCAAATAATCTGTATTCTATAATTTATAGTTAGACGAATTATAACTCTCAGTTTTATTTTTTTATTAGGCAACCACCTAGCCCTTTTTTTAGATACTGATATGGGATCCGCCATTACTACACCTTAAGGTTGGGCATTCCATAGATTTACTACTCTAACCTTAAAGAACCGTTTCCTATAAGGGTGTGATCACACGGAGTAATTTGCTGCGGATTTGGATTTGGATTCCACCCATGAGTCCGCAGCAGATTCTGACTAGGTTCTGCCTTGCATGTTTTCAAAAAAATAAGCTGAAAAAATAAGCTTCCTGCTCTACCTGCTGCAGATTCCGCGACTCAAGACTCCCTGCTAGTTAGGTCTGTTCATCTGGGACTAATCTGCAGCGGAAAGCCACAATGGAATGCCGATGTACTGCTATTCAATCCCATCTCTTCTAAACTGCAGCTACTCCATGTGAACGTACCCTAAAGATGGCCAAACTACCTTTTCTCCTACATATCTGAGGTCACAAGTTTTTCTGCTAAACCGCACCTTTTTCCTAATAAAACGGACCTGTCACCAAGTCAGTGAAGACCAATGAACCTACCTCATCTGATCGGCGCTATCACCCTGAACATTTTGGTGTTTCATTTATCCAAATCCGTTCAGCCATTCCAAAGATATAAGCCCTGTTAGTGTTGATTAAGGTCTTCTAGCTAAGTGGGCGGTGACACTACATGTTACCGCCCACATGGTAGGTAGACTCTAATCTACATGAACTCTAAAAGGGCTTATATCTTTGGAACGGCTCAACGGATTTGGATAAACGAAACACCAAAATGTTTAGGGTGACAGCGCCGATCATATTGGGGGCTTTTCAGATCTGTTGATAGGTGTTCTTTAACCAACAATAATAATAATAATAATAATAATAAAATATATAATAATAATAATACCATCTGATGTCAAGTTATTCATTATTTTGCATACCCAACAGGGTTATCCCGGAGCCTGATAAGTTAGATTTCCACGTAGGCGGCTTAGGTTAACCATTTGATGTATCGCCGTTCCAGCCCGGAGTACGTGTCCTGCATCACCTATGCGGAGGGCCCTGCTTGGATTCAGTAATGTGCTAGGTAATAACAATATCTTGTGGTCGGGGGCAGAGTGTCGGCCTTGTCTCCGATACAGGCTGCGGCCTAATTATCTGTTAACCTTGCATTAGATACGCCGAAGATTAAACCTTCCATTTTACTCGCTTGTTTTTATTGTTATTGTTTTCTGATGATCTGACGTGGTCGCCATTTTTGGATTTTTCCCTGATATTTTTAGCCAGCGCTCTGTAGATGGAGTCTAATAACCATTTAAATCTGTCAGAGAGCCTGCAGGGGTTTGACACATTCTGTGAAGAGATGTCGGTCCCCAGGACACGAGAAAAACCTATTAGAGATAGATCTTACTGAAAGCTTTGGGTTTTGGATTTTTTTTTTGTATTCGGTAACCCTTTGTTTCCTCAGTGCCATTTATTGCGTCGTCTCCTCATGCAGATTTTCATTGTTCCTTCCAAAGGTCATCTCTATACAAGTGACATTGCGGAATATCTCCCATCTCCTGGATATCTGTCTTGGCACATTTCTTTTTGTCATTTAATGAAAGCCGACACATGAATTTCTCTTGAATGAGGCCGGATAATTAACCTGTAAACCGCCGTGGCGAGCCATCCCAAAAAGACAATGCATGGTACTACTAGGCACATGTTCACATGAGACCATTTCACTGCTGCGTTTTTTCTATAGGAAATTATTTTCCTATAATTTTTTTCTTTTAAGAAGAAAAAAAGAAAAATTCACATGTCAAAGAATTTTTTTGGGTGAATTTTTGAAAAAAAAACCCAACAAAACCTTAAAATACTGAAAACTAAATTAGGCCCCACGTTGCAGAAAAACAGCTAAAAAATGTTGTAGAAAAAAAACGCAAAGGAAAAAACAACAACACTTTACGGCTGGTGCGTTCACACGGAGTAACGCGGCGCTCAATGCGCCATGTGTTTACGGGAGCGTTTGTGCCGCGGCTTTTTACGGTGTGCGTTTACGGGCGCATTTACGCTGCGTTATTTTACCACCGCATTGAGCGCCGTGTTACTCCATGTGAACGCACCCTTTCTCTGTGTTTTTCATGTTTAGCTTCCACACCCCATAGAAGTCTATGGAAAAAACGTTCCCAGATGAAATTGATCTGCAGCATATTTTTCCACAATATAACAAAAAAAAAAATACAAAAATTATTGGGTTTAGAAATTTTTAGATGGTGGTTTTTATTTCTAATGGTCTAAATCGATCGAGAAAATGTCATGTAAATCCAAACCGAATACCATAGGGGGAAATTATCAAGGCCGGCTTTTAGTACGCCACGAGATGTAGGCCTCATGAATCAGACATGTTCTCTGCTTGTAGTTGGCGTACATCTTAGGCTTCATTTACGTGACTAAACTGGTGTCAATGGCGGGGTCAATGGTGATCATGGCGGCCACACTGGTGATGGGGACGGCATAAGGCCGGAGCCCCATGAGGCGACAATGCCACTGAAAACACTCTCAAAAAAATTGTGATATTGTCCTGATGGAAATTGCCGCCATTTTCTTCCTGACAGCAACAAAATGCCTTGGTGTAAAATTGTAGGCTCCACCTAGGTAATGTAGAGGCCTTGTATAACCTCCATGGCAGCCATATTACAAAACTGAACCGTAATACGACAGTAGATGTGATCCTGTAAAGCCATATTATGGAGGAGACTAGTGAGGACTACAGCAATTGCCGATAGCAACCAATCAGGTCACTGCTTTCATTTTCAAAAGCTCTGGGAAAGGTGGAATCTGATTGGTTGTTATGAGCAGTTCCCACTGAAACCAATCAGATTCCACCTTTCATTATGAAACTCGCCACCTCATTGGTTGCCATGGACAACCGCACTGCTTTTCCCTTGCGCCAGTTTTGACGCATTTCCCCCTCTGTATGTTATTCAGATAATAAAACTCCATGTTGAAGTCGGGATTTGCGATGTAATATGGCTGCAGGAATGATCCCGTACGGCGTCCATGTATAACCGTCCCTTTACTACCTTACGCTGTGTAATATAAAAGCGCGCTCCGTCCCTGTTCTTTTAATGAGCTCAGCATTTCTGCCATATTGCGACCACGTCAGCAAATCTGACCGGCTAAATTGTCCCATTTACAATGTACCGTATGTCCGCTGGCGGCCTCCGCCTATACGTGGCTGTGAATTCACGACATAAATCTTGTCCTCCATATAGCCGTAATAATATAGATTTACCACTTTGGTTATTGTATGTCTTGTCATAGGTTGTTTTATGCGTTACCATAAATGTGTGTTGGGCAAATCTCCAAGAACGGCCTCATTAATCTGCCCAGACTAGGCCGCCATAACCCGCAATGCGACAGGTGTGTCTTCGCTATCAGGGTATCTATCTCACTACCTCTCTCATCACTAGGGACGCACTTACCAATATGGCGCATGTAGCACGATGTACAGTCCTATGAAAAAGTTTGGGCACCCCTATTAATCTTAATCATTTTTAGTTCTAAATATTTTGGTGTTTGCAGCAGCCATTTCAGTCTGATATATCTAATAACTGATGGACACAGTAATATTTCAGGATTGAAATGAGGTTTATTGTACTAACAGAAAATGCGCAATATGCATTAAACCAAAATTTGACCGGTGCAAAAGTATGGGCACCTCAACAGAAAAGTGACATTAATATTTAGTAGATCCTCCTTTTGCAAAGATAACAGCCTCTAGTCGCTTCCTGTAGCTTTTAATCAGTTCCTGGATCCTGGATGAAGGTATTTTGGACAAACAATTCAAGTTCAGTTAAGTTAGATGGTCGCCGAGCATGGACAGCCCGCTTCAAATCATCCCACAGATGTTCAATGATATTCAGGTCTGGGGACTGGGATGGCCATTCCAGAACATTGCAATTGTTCCTCTGCATGAATGCCGGAGTCGAATTGGAGTGGTGTTTTGGATCATTGTCTTGCTGAAATATCCTTCCCCGGCGTAACTTCAACTTCGTCACTGATTCTTGAACATTATTCTCAAGAATCTGCTGATACTGAGTGGAATCCATGCGACCCTCAACTTTAACAAGATTCCCGATGCCGGCATTGGCCACACAGCCCCAAAGCATGATGGAACCTCCACCAAATTTTACAGTGGGTAGCATGTGTTTTTCTTGGAATGCTGTTTCTTTTTGGACGCCATGCATAACGCCTTTTTTTTATAACCAAACAACTCAATTTTTGTTTCCAAAATGAAGCTGCCTTGTCCAAATGTGCTTTTTCATACCTCAGGCAACTCTATTTGTGGCGTACGTGCAGAAACGGCTTCTTTCTCATCACTCTCCCATACAGCTTCTATTTGTGCAAAGTGCGCTGTATAGTTGACCGATGCACAGTGACACCATCTGCAGCAAGATGATGCTGCAGCTCTTTGGAGGTGGTCTGTGGATTGTCCTTGACTCTTCTCACCATTCTTCTTCTCTGCCTTTCTGATATTTTTCTTGGCCTGCCACTTCTGGGCTTAACAAGAACTGTCCCTGTGGTCTTCCATTTCCTTACTATGTTCCTCACAGTGGAAACTGACAGGTTAAATCTCTGAGACAGCTTTTTGTATCCTTCCGCTGAACAACTATGTTGAACAATCTTTGTTTTCAGATCATTTGAGAGTTGTTTTGAGTAGCCCATGATGCCACTCTTCAGAGGAGATTCAAATAGGAGATCAACTTGCAATTGGCCACCTTAAATACCTTTTCTTATGATTGGATACATCTGGCTATGAAGTTCAAAGCTCACTGAGGTTACAAAACCAATTTTGTGCTTCAGTAAGTCAGTAAAAAGTAGTTAGGGGAATTCAAATCAATAAAATGATAAGGGTGCCCATACTTTTGCACCGGTCAAATTTTGGTTTAATGCATATTGCGCATTTTCTGTTAGTACAATAAACCTCATTTCAATCCTGAAATATTAGGGCTAGTTCACACGTGGGCAAAGGGGAGGTTTTTGACAGCGGAATTCGCTTCAAAAACCTCTCCTTTAACATGGTGGTCTATGTAGACCACTAGCTTTTTTTTTCCTCCTAGCGTTTTCCGCCTGAAGAAGCGACATGACCTTTCTTCAGGCGGAAAACGCCTGAAGAATTGCATAGAAGTGAATGGGAGGCGAAAACCGCGCGGTAAAAAACCGCGCGGTTTTTTGCACACAAAACCGCGCGGTTTTTTGCACACAAAACCGCGCGGTTTTCGCCTGCAGTTTCTATAGCACATATAGGGAAAAAAAACCTAGCGAAAACCGCTAGCGAAAACCGCGTCAAAAACCTCGCCAAAAACCGCGCGGAATGCAAAAAACAGCGTCAAAAAAACTCCTCGAGGTTTTTTACCTCGCACAAATAAGCTAGGCGGTTTTCACGTGTGAACTGACCCTTACTGTGTCCATCAGTTATTAGATATATCAAACTGAAATGGCTGTTGCAAACACCAAAATATTTAGAACTAAAAATGATTAAGATTAATAGGGGTGCCCAAACTTTTTCATAGGACTGTATGTGAAGTAACTCACTCCATATGTCAGACTCGTTCTTGTGACACTTTATAGCTATACTTTATAAGTATATGCATATGCCAAAAATTTGCGACAAAAAATTGTCCGGTTTTTAATAAAATTAGTAAAATGTATAACACCGAGAGAATGGGCCATGGCTGAGCCCCGTGGGTAGACTTACACAAGAAGTCAGCCATGGTGGTGTCGTTTGATGTTGGGGTCGTTCCCACAAATGATCTTGCCTTTAGCATAACTAAGACCCCATGCACACGTCCGAGGGGGCGTCTACAGGTCATCCCGCTCCGATGAAAACAGAACAGAATGGATCAGAAGACCTCATAATCAATGGGGTCGCTATTTTAGAGGTCTGCTATGGGCAACAAAGCCACTCTTTCCTTAATGGGATTTTTCTGATGGCCATCATTATAATAGGCCTCCTTGGGGGGCTGACATGGCTCGGTATTATATAGTGACTAGAGATGAGCGAGTAGTGTTCGATCGAGTAGGTGTTCTCGTACTCGATCGAACACTACTAGCTGTTCGAAGTTTAAGGTTCGATGCAGAACCAGCGTTGATTGGCAGAATGCTATACAACGCTGGTTCTTCTCTTACCTGTAGAGGTCTTCTCCGTGCAGCGTCCCCGCGGCGTCTTCCGGCTGCAATTCACTGTGCCTAGGCATCCGGCCTAGGCAGAGCAGACTGCACATGCGCGGGCATGCCATCGCATGCGCAGTCGGCTCTGCTCAGGTGTCGGGCCGAACAGAGCCGACCGCGCATGCGCAGTCGGCTATAGGCCCCGATGCCTAGGCAGAGTGAATTCCAGCCGGAAGAAGACGCGGGGACGCTGTGCCGGGAGAAGACTTCAAGGAGAATCCAGTCCGATCGTCACTCGTTGACTTGGTAAGTATAATTTTATCGAATTTTGCGTACCCCTGAAACGAGCATTTCCCCCAATAGACTATAATGGGGTTTGAAATCCGTTCGAACAGTCGAACAGTGTGCGGCTGTTCGAATCAGATTTCGAACCTCGGACATTTTAGTGTTCGCTCATCTCTAATAGTGACCATACATTGTTGTGAGCTGAGCTGTAGTACACTGTCTGTGGCTCTGTACACCGTATAGTACTGAGCCCAAACACAAAGAACCCCAAATCCTGGAAAACCCATTGTCAAAAATATTTTGTGTCCCCAAAAATTTTACTTAGCCGCCATTCTCTGAGCTGGTTTCCTATCGATGTTCTTTCTTTACTACTGTTGGCATCATCTCCACATTTGACAAGACGATAAGAGCGCTCCGTTCATATAGCTTCCGGGCCCGCGTACCTGGGGGAGCATCCCCGCGTGAAGCTTCAATCAGTCACAGATTGATGTTCATTGAAATGTCAATAGGAAAGCAGATTTCGTGGTTGAAGGTCCCATGTGACCTCTTCACGTGCCAGTGAATATGCCAGCTGTTGGCTTCCTTCACCGGGTATTTTTTTATTATTATTTTTATATTTTTTTTTTTCGCCGTACGTCAGTCCAACAGCGCTTGAACATAAAGTATCTGATCTAAGCCATTTGCAGCCTTATGACGCTCATTTACTGCCTCCTTACAGCTATTTAGGCCTTAATGGAAGGTGTTTTATGGGTTCACTAAGCAGTAAGTGCATCTCCTCGCTGCTCGCAATCCATTCCTAAAAACTATATTTAGATGATATGCAAAACAATTTCTTACACGCTTAGAGGAAGTGTTACTGGAGTCAACAGCTGTCAACCGAATTTAAGCCCAATTTAGAAGCCTTCACGGACCTTCCATTCACAGGGGCCAATCTGTTTTGGACTGCGGTGACGCTTGGTCGAGCTTATGGAGAACTGGCAAGGTTTCTACAATGCGATCTGTATGCGCGGTCTGGAGACTTGCAATATGTTTCCTTTAAAAGCAGGAAATATGACAGAAAAAATGTTCAAAAATACACAATATGGAGGTTTAACTCATTGTGGACTGGCATACATGTCAGCTATTGTGGTGAGTGAAGCAGCATGCAGATGTTTATATGCTGTGCTATTTATATAGGAGGTGTCTGCTGTAACATTTGTATCACAAGACGAGCAATTGACCCCTTTTGTTACACCCCAAAATTAATGCAGACCCCCACACCCCTTAAACAAAAACAGACCTTGGATTATACCCGCAAAAGAAAAAACAGACCTCGGATCATACCCCCAAAATAAACAAAGACCTTGGATTGTATCCCCCAAAACATAAACAAACCTTGGATTATATCCCCCAAAACAAAAACAAACTTGGTTTATACCCCCCAAATGAAAACAGACCTTGGATTATGTCCTCCAAATGAAAACAGACCTTGGATTATACCCCCAAAACAAAAACAGGCCTTGGATTATACCCCAGTTCAAAAATACGCCTTGGATTATATCCCCCAACATAAAAACAGACCTTGGATTATAGCCCCAAAACTAAAACAGATATTGGATTATAGCCCCAAGTCGAAACAGGCCTTGGATTATACCCCCCAAAACAAAACCAGACCTTGGATTATACCCCCAAAACAAAAACACACCTTGGATCATACCCCCAAAACAAGAACAGATTTTGGATTATACCCCAAAAATAAAACAAAAAACCTTGGACTATAGCCCAAAACCAAATGCAGATCTTGGATTATGACCCCAAAACATAAACAGAACTTGGATTGTAGCCCGAAAACAAAAACAGACCTTGGATTACACCCCTAAAACAAAAACAGACCTCAGATTATACCCTCAAATAAAAAACAGATTTTGGATTATACCTCACAAACAAAAACAGATCTTGGATTATACCCCTAATTCAAAAATAGACATTGGATTATATCCCCAAAACAAAAATAGGCCTTGGATTATACTGCCAAAAACAAAAATACATTTTGGATTATACCCCCAAATCATAACAGACCTTGGATTATACCCCCAAATCATAACAGACCTTGGATTATACCCCCAAAATAAATAAAAAAAGATCTTGGATCATACCCCCAAACCAAGAACAGATTTTGGATTATACCCCAAAAATAAAACAAAAAACCTTGGACTATAGCCCAAAACCAAATGCAGATCTTGGATTATGACCCCAAAACATAAACAGAACTTGGATTGTAGCCCGAAAACAAAAACAGACCTTGGATTACACCCCTAAAACAAAAACAGACCTCAGATTATACCCTCAAATAAAAAACAGATTTTGGATTATACCTCACAAACAAAAACAGATCTTGGATTATACCCCTAATTCAAAAATAGACATTGGATTATATCCCCAAAACAAAAATAGGCCTTGGATTATACTGCCAAAAACAAAAATACATTTTGGATTATACCCCCAAATCATAACAGACCTTGGATTATACCCCCAAATCATAACAGACCTTGGATTATACCCCCAAAATAAATAAAAAAAGATCTTGGATCATACCCCCAAACCAAGAACAGACTTTGGATTATACTCCGCAAAACAAAACCAGACCTTGGATTATACCCCCAAAACAAAAACAGACCTCTGATCATACCCCCCAAAACGTACAGACTAAATCATTCCAGCCCTTAGTAAGTAAAGTACCCCAGTCCTCCCTTAATACAGACCCAGAATAGTTGTGCAGATAATTTACCTTTCCCAGAGTCCAAAAACAGCTCCCCTCTTGCCTATATACCATCTTTGGCACTGCAGCATTCAAATAATTGGATCTGAGTTGCAATAATAAACACAACCTGTGAGCAAAAGTGGCCAGATAAAAATCTCAAGAAACAAAAGTTTTTGCATATTGTATTGAGCTATAATATATGATATGGGACTTTATTCACACACAGCCACAGCTTTACCGACTCATAAATTGCTCTTTTCCTGTGTTACTCCTGCACAGTAGATGATAGAATGGAGTTGGTATCTTTCTTCCAAAAACAGTGCCTCCCTCTTCATAGGTTGTGTCTGGTATTGCAACTCAGGTCCATTTACGTGAATATGGCTGAGCTGCAATACCACACACAACCTGTGGCAAGTGTGGCGCTGTTTGGAAGAAAGCAGCCATGTTTTCACTATTCTGTACGACCTCTTTCAGCAGCTATACCATGTGCCGTGCCTTTTGCTGACTGCTCAGGGCCCTGGCTCCTCGCCGCTTGCTCCTCAGCATCTTTCCCCTCCAGTGATTATGCTAATGAATGTTTGATCAGATGATTAAATTATAATTCGATTAATCCTTTGTGCTAAATGCTGTGAATGTGTTTTGCGTTGCCTGGCTGGGCTGTGGTTAAACATATTGCCTTCCAGCATGAAATACACTATAGACCCGGCGTGTATTGATCCTACTATGGGGGTGCAGCCAGTGTCCTCTGCTGAAATGCGGAATTCTTATATTCCTGATGTGCAGCCACTGTAAGGCCTCATACACACCCGTATAAAGATCTGCACTATATGGCAGTGTATCAATACACAAAGTAAGATTGTATGATTGTGTACAGTGCTCCATATGGCTACCGGGATGTGCACACTTTTGCATGAGTACCATATGGTATAATGTATATATACACTATGAGTTCTGTATACATCAGTATAAGCACCATATGGTGTTCTGTACAGGCATGGTATAAGTTCTGTATACATCAGTATGAGTGTGGTATTCTGTAAGGGTACAGTATAAATTCTATATACATCAGTAAAGAGTGATCTGTATGTGTACAGTATGAGTTCTGTATACACCAGTATGAGCGCCATATGATATTCTGTATGTGCATAGTATGAGTTCAGTATACACCAGTATGAGCGCCATATGGTGATCTGTATATGTACAGTATGAGTTCTGTATACACCAGTATGAGCGCCATATGGTGATCTGTATATGTACAGTATGAGTTCTGTATACACCAGTATGAACGCCATATGATATTTTGTATGTGCATAGTATGAGTTCTGTATATATCAGTATAAGCGCCATATGGTGATCTATATGTGTACAGTATGAGTTCTGTGTACATCAGTATGAGCGCCATATGGTGATGTGTATGTGTACAGTATGAGTTCTGTGTACATCAGTATAAGCGCCATATGGTGATCTATATGTGTACAGTATGAGTTCTGTATACATCAGTATGAGCGCCATATGGTGATGTGTATGTGTACAGTATGAGTTCTGTGTACATCAGTATGAACGCCATATGGTGATCTGTATATGTTCAGTATGAGTTCTGTGTACATCAGTAAGAGCGCCATATGGTAATCTGTATGTGTACAGTATGAGTTCTGTATACATCAGTATGAATGCCATATGGTGATCTATATGTGTACAGTATGAGTTCTGTGTACATCAGTATGACCGCCATATGGTGATGTGTATGTGTACAGTATGAGTTCTGTGTACATCAGTATAAGCGCCATATGGTGATCTATATGTGTACAGTATGAGTTCTGTGTACATCAGTATAAGCGCCATATGGTGATCTATATGTGTACAGTATGAGTTCTGTGTACATCAGTATAAGCGCCATATGGTGATCTATATGTGTACAGTATGAGTTCTGTATATATCAGTATGAGCGCCATATGGTGATGTGTATGTGTACAGTATGAGTTCTGTGTACATCAGTATGAACGCCATATGGTGATCTGTATGCGTACAGTATGAGTTCTGTATACATCAGTATGAGCACCATATGGTGATCTGTATATGTTCAGTATGAGTTCTGTGTACATCAGTAAGAGTGCCATATGGTAATCTGTATGTGTACAGTATGAGTTCTGTATACATCAGTATGAACGCCATATGATATTCTGTATGTGCATAGTATGAGTTCTGTATACATCAGTATAAGCGCCATATGGTGATCTATATGTGTACAGTATGAGTTCTGTGTACATCAGTATGAGCGCCATATGGTGATCTATATGTGTACAGTATGAGTTCTGTATACATCAGTAAGAGCGCCATATGGTAATCTGTATGTGTACAGTATGAGTTCTGTATACATCAGTATGAACGCCATATGGTGATCTGTATGTGTACAGTATGAGTTCTGTATACATCAGTATGAGCGCCATATGGTGATCTGTATATGTACAGTATGAGTTCTGTATACACCAGTATGAACGCCATATGATATTCTGTATGTGCATAGTATGAGTTCTGTATACATCAGTATAAGCGCCATATGGTGATCTACAGTATATGTGTACAGTATGAGTTCTGTGTACATCAGTATGAGCGCCATATGGTGATCTGTATGTGTACAGTATGAGTTCTGTGTACATCATTATGAGGCCCATATGGTGATCTATATGTGTACAGTATGAGTTCTGTATACATCAGTATGAGCGCCATATGGTGATCTGTATGTGTACAGTATGAGTTCTGTGTACATCATTATGAGGCCCATATGGTGATCTGTATATGTACAGTATGAGTTCTGTATACATCAGTAATCTGTATATGTACAGTATGAGTTCTGTATACATCGGTATAAGCACCATATGGTGATCTGTATGTGTACAGTATGAGTTCTGTGTACATCAGTAAGAGTGCCATATGGTGATCTGTATGTGTACATTATGAGTTCTGTATACATCAGTATAAGCGCCATATAGTGTACAGTATGTGTACAGTATGAGTTCTGTATACATCAGTATGAGCATTATTTTGTATACTTTTATATGTGATATCTGATATTCTGCCAATGCTGATGCACAGGGGCCCCATAGACAGAAGGGCCGACTGCCATATCCATAGAGCTCTATGGTGAATACATCCCTCATAACAATCTGGCCAAATCAAAGGGTTCACATACTTTTGTTGCAGAGTGCTCTACTGTCTATGTCCACCCCTGATATCTTATAACAGAAGTGTCTATATTATGGCTCTATGTGGGCACCATATGGCGGCACTTAGAGTGTCTATAGCTCCTTTATGTGTGAGTACATAAGGAATTATAAGATACAGAATGAGTCAGTGTTATCCCACCATTCTGTGTTTCTGTTTTAAGCCTAGACTCTTTGTATGATACGGTAGTATTTTTGTTTTCAGTTTTGCATACATTTTTTTTTCTAAATTGGATGTCTGAAGCAATTTCTGTGTGGCAGCGGAGCTATGCCCTGGAGATATGTGTCTTGTTGGAGCTTCATACTGGTATATGTCTCATACCAAGCTGTACACACTAGTGCTCCGCGGCTTGTCACATTACGCTACGGGCTGTGCTAAACATCTCCGCACAACAGCACATACAGAGAGTCATCGGCATGAACATGGCAGGGTTATTATTAGGGGGGGGTCTCTAGGTCCTCCCTGGTAATGGCTTCCTCTCTGTCTGTCTCTCTTATACATCCGTCTGGTCATCGGGAGACTACGGGACCCAACCTCATCATTGTAACAATGGAAGGAGCCATCACCAGACCCCATTCATTTCTATTGATCTTAAGCCTGTCTTTGACCACCCCATATTTTTTCTGTACTTTACGTTGGGTTTAGGAAGGTCGGGGAATGGGAAACCTATGGAAAATTCTTTGGTCTAAGGCGAACCCCCTGCCATCGCAGTGATCAAGACTGTCGTGTAATATACCGATTGTGATGAATGCGCCCCAGCGACAATGGGGGACATTTGTTATAGGTGCCAGTTTGTGGTGTCAAAATGTCACAAACCGGCATTTTGCAACTTTTTGACCATGACTTGAACGATATTTGTCTCAGTTGTTGGACATTCTCAGATCACATACTGAAAATTCCATTTGGGGTCGGACAAGCCCTTAATGACGGTTACAATATTGCAGTCGAGTGTCAAGGCTCCGAATGAGACGAGGCTTTAGGTGCAATATTGTAATTTGCAGCATCCTCAGATCTGGCCTGGAGCTCTGCTCAGATTGCACTGTCAGTCTTCAGGACCTAATGTGTTAATTTGGGGGAATCCTGCAGATGTGACGGAGACGCAGCAGGAGAGGACGGCGTTGGATGTGCAGCTACATCCGTGAGTAGATGTAGGACGGCAGTGGTGCAGCCTGCAGTCGGTACGGATGCGTCTTCTCTACTATGAGACCTCCGGAGGCTCCGCGGGGCGCGCGCTCTATTGTCTCTACTCGGAGCCTACAGCTCTATGTGACGTGCTGATCTTCGCTCTTTCTATTCAGCTTTTTCTCCAAATTACCATGCGGGACGTAAAGGGAAGAGACAACTGATAATTATATCCTCAAGCTTTATCCAAGATTGCATTCCTGGATTTGTAAGGAAAAAAGGAGCGATGCTGTATGTAAACAGTCCCCTGTCGGCCATCATCGCTGCTGGAGTACCCCGCCTCGTACCCGTTCTGCTACAATCTATACACACTAGCTGGTTATATATAATAACCGTAATATTAATAAAAATGTATGTAAAACATCCGACTAGTCCTACATTCCGAGCAACAAGGGCGGCTTAAGGGGTCCTGGAGCATTGGGTGACAGAGTCATGGTTGGCCTTCCATCTACCCGACCCTAGGCTTGACAGAATTAGATGTTTATCCAGATTGCCATAGGCCCATCCCCGCCAGGACTGGTTTGCCTGGTTTTGATTCTGCCCCTGCCTAGTAGTGAGTGACCTCCTATCCAAGTCCCCAGGGTCAAAGTCAACAATGGCCTCTCGAATGCAAAGCAACTTTAGCACCCACCAAAATACTGCCATACTATCCGCATCAGACTGAGGTTCCTTGGGGTTACCAGATAAAATGATTCTAGGGCCAACCATATAATAACCCATAGGAGATAGACCATGGTATCCTTCAGATTTGTGTGTCTTCTGCTGGACCATTATTGTTTTTAAGGAAAGACCCATTGGCAGATTCTCTGGTAGTCTGGTGGGTCATACTGAACCTCCAAAATACCGCCATGTAGTGCTAAATAAAAGTAACATATAGCACATACATAATTGTAGCAAACCATGCCTGCATAGCACCATACAATGAGCATATAACCACGGAACACCGCTCTACATTTCCTAAATAGTGCAAACGCACTATGTCGTAGGAGACGGCACCATGGGATAGGTATATTTTTAGGAGGTTTTGGGGGTGAAGAGATGGAGGCTTCAAACAGTCAGGGTATCGGGACAACAATACAGGATCTACCATACCATATCTCAAGGATCTACCGTATTTTTGGACTATAGGACACATCTGACTTTGGGGTTTCAACACCCATGTATCATTATTATACTGTGAGGTTTCTTTTGTCCCCAGGGCGTAATAACCTGAGGCCCAAGAGAGGTGCAGAAAAATAATGACCTGTGCCTAAAAATGACCGAGTTTGGACGGAAACAAAAATTGCTGCAGAACCTTGGAAATTTTTGCAAAAAGAATCTCACAAGGTTCGGCCATCTCTACTCACATCCCTATTTGTCCTTTTTGGGGGGATGAAGGTCATGTCTACATGTCCTGGACATACAGATACAGGACAGGGGGAGAGAGAACTGTGCATCAATGGACAGCTGCCCAGTTCTCTCTATGAATGGACAGATTGCTTGCTTCATCTGTGTCCCACATGATCATTATTATTGTTTAATTTTTTTACCTAACCAAACGATTTGGGATTCATCGCGGATGAACTAAAATGGGCGATGTGACATTTATTGCGGTAAATACTGTGGGGTCTCTTGTCGCACCGTCTCTGCTTCCTTGTGGTGTTTCGTGCTCTTCTGTGACAGATGCTATGACTAGGCCTAAAAGAGGTAACGGAAGTAAGTATGAATGTTTTTACTTTTTTCACCTCCCTTGGGCCTCCGATTATTAGATTCTGGGGTCTAATTTGATGAAGTTTGTCCATCTCTACACACCAGTACATTATACTCTAGGCCCATCTCTACACACCAGTACATTATACTCTAGGCCCAGTTTTACACACCAGTACATTATACTCTGGGCCCATCTCTACACACCAGTACATTATACTCTAGGCCCATCTCTACACACCAGTACATTATACTCTAGGTCCATCTCTACACACCAGTACATTATACTCTAGGCCCAGTTTTACACACCAGTACATTATACTCTGGGCCCATCATTACACACCAGTACATTATACTCTGGGCCCATCATTACATACCAGTACATTATACTCTGGGCCCATCATTACACACCAGTACATTATACTCTGGGCCCATCATTACACACCAGTACATTATACTCTGGGCCCATCATTACATACCAGTACATTATACTCTGGGCCCATCATTACACACCAGTACATTATACTCTGGGCCCATCATTACACACCAGTACATTATACTCTGGGCCCATCATTACACACCAGTACATTATACTCTGGGCCCATCATTACATACCAGTACATTATACTCTGGGCCCATCATTACACACCAGTACATTATACTCTGGGCCCATCATTACACACCAATACATTATACTCTAGACCCATCTCTACACACCAGTACATTATACTCTGGGCTCATCTCTACACACCAGTACATTATACTCTGGGCCCATCATTACACACCAGTACATTATACTCTAGGCCCATCTCTACACACCAGTACATTATACTCTGGGCCCATCTCTACACATCACTACATTATACTCTAGACCCATCTCTACACACCAGTACATTATACTCTGGGCCCATCATTACACACCAGTACATTATACTCTAGACCCATCTCTACACACCAGTACATTATACTCTAGGCCCATCTCTACACACCAGTACATTATACTCTGGGCCCATCTCTACACATCACTACATTATACTCTGGGCCCAGCTTTACACAGCAGTACATTATATTGGTTCTCCAGTAGATACTCTCTTGGTATATATATATTCATAACCCAAGATTGTGTAAACAGATATTTTGCCTATTGTCCTTAACCCTTTATGTTTCATTTGTGGCCATATGTGGACTCCTCCGCTGAGGTTACACCTGTTGGGGCCATTGTATTGAGGACAATGGGGAAAAGCAGAACATTTGGTAGAGCGGACTCTATGCCTGTGAGGGTACAATGGACACTGGGCTGTATCTAATCCCTATTATCACTACAGTATACAATCCTCAGAAGCTTCTGTGAGTACAAATGGTCGCTTGCCATGCTGCAGTTTTTGTTCACTGTGTAAATACCATTGTGAACCTTAGACAGTGGACAAAACCTGGTTCAGTGGAACTATAAGTCTCAGCACAGAAGGAGTGTATCTGATGTCTGAGAGAGCTGTCAAGTAGGTTATAACCTGTCAATCCTAAATGGAATTCCTTATATTAGTCAGGCAAAGGGTGCACATAGCTAAGATTAGAGTGGAGCCCCCCTATTGGTTCTAGTGGACACCACCATCCCCTTGACACCTGGTACAGGAGCTCTCTTTGCCTATATATGCCCTGTCCCTTGGGTCGATTGCCTATATATGCCCTGTCCCTTGGGTCCTTGGGTCGAGTGCCTATATATGCCCTGATCCTTGAGTCGAATGCCTATATATGCCTTGTCCCTTGGGTCGATTGCCTATATATGTCCTGATCCTTGGGTTAGGACATATTTGTCAACTGTCCCAAAAAATCTGGGAGATTCCTGCAAAAAAGTAGTGCCCTCTTGATATCCTGGATCAATGGACAAAGCCCCCCGTGTCCAGGGGCCCTGTTGCAGCTGCCTGGTCTGCCTCTATGGTGCGTACACCTATGACATTAGCTGAGTGTGTTACTGTCATAATATAGTAAGTGTATGACCTGTTTATGGCCATAACTGGGGCACTCGAGGACAGAAGACGAGATGGCCCCATCCCCATTGTCCCTATAATGGATATAACTTGCAATGTTTGATTACACAAAGTGTTGAGCCTCACGTCTTACAGATCTGATGTAAGGAGACTTAGGGTCTACCTGGTGGGTCTAAACGCCCTATTTATCTCTGATTTCACACCCTGGTTTTATTAGGATTGTCCTTGTATCTTGTCTGGCGGGATAATTAATGAGACGTGAAGTAGGTTACTCGGCCGCCATTGCTCTAGATTGCTCTTTTGCAAGAAAAAGCCCCTGGCGCGTCTCAGTTGATCAGAGCGCCCTCGTACTGAGAACCGCATTGTTCTTACAAGATGTTAACACTTCATATAGAAAAACATATTATCAGCTAATATTGTGTGTATAATAGAATTGTATTATGGCCATGTTGGGGGTTGTAGTTCTCTATATATAGAGTATAATAGGATTGTTTTATGGCCCTGTCCAGTGGTCGGTCATGTTTTGGGGGTTGTAGTGCTCTGTGTATAGAATATAATACAATTGTATTATCGTCATGTTGGGGGTTGTAGTGCTCTATGTATATAGTGTAATAAAATTATGTAATAATTATGGGTTTTGTGTTGGTGAGTTTAATCCTATATTTGGATGGAAGTTATCCTTCCATCCTTACATGGACGGTTACCAATCACTACATCGTCCCCCTATGTTCCATGTCATATTAGCAACAGATGGCCGGCTAATAACATTATCCCTGTCATTGACTCTGGATTACATTGACATTATCCTTGTATTGTTGAGATTAAAGGGGAAAAAAATGGTGATAAGCCTGGAAAGACGCAGCCAGTAGACGTATTAATATATCATCACACACCTACAGATTGTCGTATACGCTCATGTGGTTTTGCTAGTTCCAAATGCTAAAGTGCAATATCTGGTTTAGAAAACTCATCTTCATATACACTATTAGGTTATTTTGAGCTATTATCATTGGGAACTGTGTAGTACTTCATTTTCCCTGAGGAGGTGCTATAGGGAAAGTGAACGCTTGCTGTCAGGTTCCACCATATTCATTTTTTTTTTGTACATAGTCTCATATAATTTTGCAGATCTGTAGTAACATAGTAGATGAGGTTGGATGAAGATTCAGGTCCATCAAGTCTAGTCTGTAACCAAAAAAAAAAAAAAAAAAAAAACAACGAAACATGCCTAATGCCAATTTCTAAGTCCAAATTTGGCAATTCCAATCCCTGGATTAATTTGTCATCACCAAAAATCTAAAACCTGTGGTCTGTAATATTTTTCTGTTGAAGAAGGTCATCCAGGCCCTCTTTGAATTTGTACAGTGGATCCACCATCAGCACATCCAGGGGCAGAGACCTCCATGGCCTCACTGCTCTTACAGTAAAGAACCCCCATTTATGATGCTGGTGAAATGTGGAGATGTGTAGAGGACGTCCCCTTGTCACTGGTCTAGGTGTAGAGGACGTCCCCTTGTCACTGATCTAGATGTAGAGGATGTCCCCCTCTCACTGTCACCAGCCTAAGTGTAGAGGACGTCCAATGGCACTGTCACTGGCTTAGGTACAGAGGACATCCCCTTGTCACTGTCACCGGTCTAGGTGTAGAGGATGTCCGCTTGTCACTGTCACCGGTCTAGGTGTAGAGGACGTCCCCTTGTCACTGTCATCGGTCTAGGTGTAGAGGATGTCCCCTTGTTACTGTCTCCGGTCTAGGTGTAGAGGACGTCCCCTTGTCACTGTCACTGGTCTAGGTATAGGGGATGTCCCCTTGTCACTGTCACCGGTCTAGGTGTAGAGGATGTCTTCTTGTCACTGTCACCGGTCTAGGTATAGGGGATGTCCCCTTGTCACTGTCACCAGTCTAGGTGTAGAGGATGTCCCCTTGTCACTGTCACCAGTCTAGGTATTGGGGATGACCCCTTGTCACTGTCACCGGTCTAGGTGTAGAGGATTTGATTTCTCATAGTGTAACCCCAAGTCTGAGAAGTCACTGCAGTCTCTTCTCTGAGCTCACATCCTCCATACGCCTGGCAGCAAGCAGTCTCCATGCACAGCCCGGCATTAGCGACAGGTCCCTCCGTACTCCATCTGGTGAGTGGCAGGAGGGTGCAGAGGTCACCATGTGTCGCCCATTGCAGCCACACGTTGCCCACCATGACAGTTCCAGCCACACAGTGTCCACCATGACACTGCCAACCACAGTGCCCACATGACACTACCAGCTACACAGTGCCCACCATGACACTGCCAACCACACAGTGTCCACCATTACAGTTCCAGCCACTCAGTGTCTACCATGATACTGCCAACCACACAGTGCCCACCTTGACAGTTCCATCCACACAGTGTCCACTATGATAATGCTAATCACGATGCCCACATAACAGTTCCAGCTATAAATTACCCTCCATGACACTGCCAACCACAGTACCTGCATGACATTGCCAGAAAATCTGTGTCCCCATGACACCGCCAGTCACACAATGCCCCCATAACATTGCCATCCACATTCTCCCCATGACACCGCCAGTCACACAATGCCTCCATGACACTGCCAGCCACATAATACCCCCATAACATTGCCATCCACATTGTCCCCATGACACTGCCAGCAATACAGTGCCCCATGACAGTACTAGACGAAAATATGGTGGCACATGGAGAGTAAAAAAAAAAAAATAAAAGCCCCCCCATTGATAAGAAGAAACAAACAAACAATACTTTATTTTTTCAGACTAAGCAGCAATTCCTGACTCTAACTTTCCATAAGTGAGACATTCCTGCTAAGGGTTAACCATGTCATCAAACATAATAGAATCTGTAAATTCATTAGGAATATCCGTACACTAATTAAAAGGCGTTTCGGAGAATTGGCGTATAGCTTCCATATAGCCCATATGTTGTGCCATTTGTTCCCATCTAATGAGTAAAGCAACACATTCTATACATCAGCCAGATTCTTGTTTTTCAGGCGTAATTCATTCCATTTTGGGGTTTTCTGGAGGAGGAGTGCGACATGACACAAGAGGTTCTGTGTTATTCAGGTGGAGTTTTGCATCAGTGTCTTCCTTACACGTCCTGTCGGAGCCCACACTGAAGCCTCATGTTGTGTGGGTTGTAGTATTAGAACCTAAGGCCTACTATGGGCCCATACTGTGCCTTTGAAATCTACAGACCAACATGGTGATGACGCTACAGAGGAGGGATACTAATGGCGTTGATATATCCGGCCCCAGGGGCATGCCGGTAAGGGGCCAAAAAAACAACACCTAGACCGAAATGTGAAAGACTACTAAAGTCCGCAACTACAGGTCTGTGGGAAATCAGCCCGGATGGCACACGGATATGTGTTGTCCATGCCCTAGACAGACCCATTTGTTTTATGCAGTGAGCCCGGGCCGCAAACTGGACAGGAATAGGACCAGTCCTCAGTTTTGCTTCTGGGCTTGGGATAATACAAAGTCGTGTATGTACGGGGACATAGGAAATTATGGATAGGGCTCGTTCATGTACATGGTGCCTAAAACTGTGCCTAAAATTTTATGAATTCCCCTTCACAAACATTGCACTACGACCCACTTATGCAAAACTGTCACAAAACCGCCCGGGCCCTAGTTACACATCACTTATCTAGTTATTGGATTTGCATGAAGTGTTTTATATTGGGACAGGCCGTTCCCCCCCTCCATTTTTAGTAATTATCTACACATGTAGAATGACGGATTAGCAGAAGGCCGCGTGGTTGTGAGTGCCTTAAGTATGTGCCCCTCGTATGCTACCCGCTAAACCCTTCTCATTCACCAGCCTCTAGTTAAGTCCATTAAAATGCATATTTTCCCATCAGTCAGAGATAATGTGTTTATCTATCCGTGTCCATGAAAAACGTCTTATCGAATGCAAACAGTGTGCGCGGGCAGCTGTCCAAATGTACCGTGCACGAGACAATAATAACATAATACTCTGCGCTGGGAGCTCTAAAAGCGACGTCGCAGCCACCTGTCCCAATTCTGGAGCTGTCGGCGAGCACATCCCCGGCTCCGCTGTAACCAGATAGGCCCCGTATTTGCATAGCAGTGTAAAGTAAATCCGTGTTGGTTTAGCTGACTGTTTTATCAGCTCGCAGTGTTCACAGGGTATTAAGGATCCCGATTGTTCATCGTCCTGGAGGGTTTTATTATCATAGAGTATTATTAGCCTCTCCTTAAAGGCATCCGTCCCATGAGTAAGGTCTAATTTCTGACCTCAGCCCCACTAACTTGGGATGTCCTTATAATGGATGCCATGTGGGGCAACATGGTGGCTCAGTGGTTAGCCTTGCAGCGCTGGAGTCTTTGGTTCAAATCCCACCAGGAACAGCATCTGCGAGTAGTTTGTATGTTCTTCCCGTGTTTGTGTGGATTTCCTCCCATTCTACAAAGACATACTGATAGGAAGAAAAAATGCACATTGTGATCTCTATATGGGGCTCACAATCTACATAAAAAAGAAATAATGGACGGCTTGTAATACTACATTTGTCCTGTAGTGGCCGCTATATGGTTGGCTCAAATTTTGTCAGGCAAACTCAACAGTTTACCAAAGGACTTGAGAGTCTGTTTCCTAATTTGCAGATTTGTTTCATGTTTTATGCACATAAATCCGCTGGGACCAACCAATCCGCTGGGACATTCATCAGTCACATGGTACAGCTGCAGATCAGTCCCATTCAAGTGAATAGGGCTGACCTGGAATACCAAGCATAGCTCCTATCCTATGATATATCTGGGGTATTCATTAAAGAGGACATAGCCGTCAGTATAACACTGTTGCCTCTTCATCTATAAGGGTCTTACGTGCCAGATTCCTACTGATCACTTATTGATCGATATGAATTTTTTAGAAAAGCCTCTTAAACTGACAGTCCAGTCAATCGCTCTAAAAGGGTATACAAGTCAATCCCTATAGGAGATCATTACATGCTATGTACTTTCCTCAGCTTTTGCTGTTTGGCTACTTTTTCCACTTTGTTCCATTAGAGCAGAGTTAAATTGTCTACAGGGAGTCTGAGGTAGTCTAAGACACGCCTCCTGTCTTGTCATTGGTTCAGGCTTCTCCACCCCCTGAATCTCTATCTCCTCTGACTAACTCCTGTGCTTATAAACAGGAGCCAGTGTGGCAAGGGGAGGAGCAACATCCTGAACCAATGATAAGACAAGAGGCGTGTCTTAGACTACCTCAAACACATAAGGAAGTCAGTACAAGGAGAGTTGATATCCATTACAATTCTTTATTACTGCTTATACCAATGCTCCATTCTCATTCTAGCAGGGGGAAGACCCCCGTCTATACCCTTTTACCTTAATATTAAAGACATGGCTGTCATAATTCATGTTTTATAACCATCTGCATACAGGAATATGGTCGAGGAACACAGACAACTTTGGTGACCTCGAGCATATGGACCATTAACGTTCATAACCACCCCAAATTACCAATGCTCCATTCTCATTCTAGCAGGGGAAAGACCTCTGTCTATACCCTTTTACCTTAATATCAAAGACATGGCTGTCATAATTCATGTTTTATAACCATCAGCATACAGGAATATGGCCAGGGAGCACAGACACTTCAGTGATCTCAAGCACATGGACCATTAATGTTCAGAATACAATACATTATAATCCATCTTCATGTCTATTAGTCGGGGGAACATATGAAAATATTATTGAAAGAGTAGTTAAGGCTTGGAACAAACTTCCAGCAGATATGGTTGGGAAAGCTAAGTCTGCCTGGCATAAACGCGTGTCTATCTAAGATACAATGGTGATAGTATATGGGCAGACTAGATGAACCAGGGGGGCTTATTCTGCCATCAATCTGGGTTTCTATATCCTTGCCCCTTGGTGTACACAGCCTGTACCTCACAGTCACGGACCCTTTGTCCTTGTCCCTCCGGACTTGGTGTGCCTGAATCTCCCGAATCTCTTAGCTCCGTAAACTGTTTAGCCGATAAACGCCATTAACCGCTCGTGCACCTCCTGAGGACAGGACAGCGGAACGTGCGCCATTTGCTCACCCATGCATATACCTGCCTTGCACACACTCAACACATTAGACCTGCCTTGCTAAGCGACGTGCCAAGAGCCTCCTTAATTATAAATGGGACAAATAAATAATTTAAAGGTATCACTTATTTGCACTTGAATGCTTCAAAGCCGGAGAAATTAGACCAATTAGACGTTTCAGCTCGGTTTAGCCTTCAAGGTTTTAAGGAAATGTTGTGGAATTAAGTGGTAAGACACGCAATTAGGGAAACAAACTCTATTAGTAAATCACATGCAAATTCACTCTTTGTGAGATTCCGCCTGTGTCGTCCTGGCTGACAATTTACATTACAGTCGTGTGTAGTCGTAGTCTGTTGTTATACTGTTGGTACTGGTTGTCAAGGAATATTTAAGACGTCTTCTGTATCCCATACACATTGGACGTGCTAGCATATAGTTTATTCATGCTGATTCCGGAGTGGAAACGGTTTTGGAACGACTAAAATTCCACAAATTTGCCCACCATTGTTTTCAATAGAAGGCAGTGACCAACAGGGATTGATGCTCTGCTGTGGGTTCCAAAGGCAAATACTCACCAGATTTTTTTCTGACCTGTAGGGATTTGCAAACCAGATCGTAACAAGACAGATTAGTTATGAGTTTTCTACAAATTTCAGGCAAAACCTGAAATTTTTAGGGTTTGCCACCCACGATCCATTATCATATTGTGGTGTCTCTTCAGTCCATAGAGTATAATAAGCAGAGGCCCAGGGGAGGTGAGTAAACATAACATACAGTCTTACTCACTTCTCCTTGTCTGGACACCAGAATGACATCAGTGGCCACCAGGGTCTGCTGAGGCCAGTACACGTGCGGTGCACTGACATCTAAGTATAATCACAGGTCTCAGGGACCACCAGACACCGCAACACAATCCAGGAGAGGTGAGTATGACTGTTGGTCATGTTTACTCACCTCCGCAGCTAGCAGTTCTGGTTCATCCCAATACAAACCAATGAATATTCAGTGAACTCACTCTCATGAGGTTCTCCCATCTCTAGCCTCATCTTCTCATGAAGTCATCGGTCATCTTCTAAAGCTGGCCATACGCACTGGGACCAGCTAACCATCTAATGTATATGGGGGACCAGCTATTTTTTTCCATTAAATGAGGGAAAATTTGCAACAGAGGCTCTGAACTCTGACATTGTGTACTAAAATGGAGGACATGAGCTGCAAAATTTGTGTAATATTAATCAAAAAATCACTACTTTATAGAGGACCTTTATCTCTTTTCACAAACTCCTACTCTGCATTCTTCAATGGCTGACGTTCCTCTGATTCCTGTGCAGTTGGAATTTTTTCTCTAGCCCCCACCATTCTTGAGCAGTTGGTACTGTTATTTCAGCACCCAATATACTAATTAGATTCTCGATTGTCAGGTGGGCAGTCCTAGACGATCAGTTCAAGCCCAGGATCACCCAGTAGAGAGTAAATTGTGTGCTGAAATTATCAGAACTGATTGCTCAGGAATGGCAGGGGCTAGAGGAAAAACTCCAATTGTGCTATGAACAGTGGAGCGGTATCTATAGAAAGATGCAAAGACCTGGAGTTGGTGGAGGTGGTGACAGGTCCCCTTTAAGACACTTTTAACCAAGATAGGCCTCTTTTAGGGTGCATTCACATGGAGGAAAATGGTGAGGAATTTGAGCGCTGAAATTCCACATCAGATTCCTCACCATTTTCCTCCATGTGAATGGACCCTATCTTTGACCAGATTTGAGATGCCCCAATAATATGAACTTAGATGGTGAAATGTTGCCCTCTAAAAGGCTTCTAGAAATTTCTACAGAATATGGGGCCGTTCGTAGCCTTTAATCCACTGTAATTCAGGTTTATCTTATTTTGACCAATATTACAAGCCTGTTTACATATTGTAGAGCCCAGGCAGATCTGGAGAGAGATCATGACTAGAGATGAGCGAACACTAAAATGTTCGAGGTTCGAAATTCGATTCGAACAGCCGCTCAATGTTCGTGTGTTCGAACGGGTTTCGAACCCCATTATAGTCTATGGGGAACAGATACTCGTTAAGGGGGAAACCCAAATCCGTGTCTGGAGGGTCACCAAGTCCACTATGACACCCCAGGAAATGATGCCAACACCTCTGGAATGACACTGGGACAGCAGGGGAAGCATGTCTGGGGGCATCTAACACACCAAAGACCCTCTATTACCCCAACATCACAGCCTAACAACTACACACTTTACACACTCAATACCACCTCTCTGACAGTAGGAAAACACCTTGAAACATGTGTATTTGGCACTTGCAGTGAGGAGAGCTTGTCACCAGCAGTGAATTTGGCCCTTGTAGTAAGTTGAGGTTGGCACCAACATTTGTTTTGAAAATCAGGGTGGATTGAGCCTCTAACCAGCAGAGTTTGGGCAAATTCATGGTGGAGGGAGCCTCTAAAAACCCCAGTTTGGACCAATTCATGGTGGAGGGAGACTCTAAAAACCCCAGTTTGGACCAATTCATGGTGGAGGGAGACTCTAAAAACCCCAGTTTGGACCAATTCATGGTGGAGGGAGCCTCTAAAAACCCCAGTTTGGACCAATTCATGGTGGAGGGAGCCTCTAACCAGCCCAGTTTGGACCAATTAATGGTGGAGGGAGCCTCTAAACAGCCAAGTTTTGGGAAATTCATGGTGGAGGGAGCCTCTAACCAGCCCAGTTTGGACCAATTCATGGTGGAGGGAGCCTCTAACC
This sequence comes from Leptodactylus fuscus, assembly GCF_031893055.1. NCBI lineage: Eukaryota > Metazoa > Chordata > Amphibia > Anura > Leptodactylidae > Leptodactylus > Leptodactylus fuscus. The sequence goes on along the minus strand of NC_134266.1, from coordinate 26,781,052 downwards.
AGCCCAGTTTGGACCAATTCATGGTGGAGGGAGCCTCTAAACAGCCCAGTTTGGGCAAATTCATGGTGGAGGGAGCCTCTAAAAAACCCAGTTTGGACCAATTCATGGTGGAGGGAGCCTCTAATTAGCCCAGTTTGGACCAATTAATGGTGGAGGGAGCCTCTAACCAGCCCAGTTTGGACCAATTAATGGTGGAGGGAGCCTCTAACCACCCCAGTTTGGGCAAATTCATGGTGGAGGGAGCCTCTAACCAGCCCAGTTTGGACCAATTAATGGTGGAGGGAGCCTCTAAACAGCCAAGTTTTGGGAAATTCATGGTGGAGGGAGCCTCTAACCAGCCCAGTTTGGACCAATTCATGGTGGAGGGAGCCTCTAAACAGCCCAGTTTGGGCAAATTCATGGTGGAGGGAGCCTCTAAACAGCCCAGTTTGGGCAAATTCATGGTGGAGGGAGCCTCTAACCAGCCCAGTTTGGACCAATTAATGGTGGAGGGAGCCTCTAAACAGCCAAGTTTTGGGAAATTCAAGGTGGAGGGAGCCTCTAACCAGCCCAGTTTGGACCAATTAATGGTGGAGGGAGCCTCTAACCACCCCAGTTTGGACCAATTCATGGTGGAGGGAGCCTCTAACCACCCCAGTTTGGACCAATTCATGGTGGAGGGAGCCTCTAAACAGCCCAGTTTGGGCAAATTCATGGTGGAGGGAGCCTCTAACCAGCCCAGTTTGGACCAATTAATGGTGGAGGGAGCCTCTAAACAGCCCAGTTTGGGCAAATTCATGGTGGAGGGAGCCTCTAACCAGCCCAGTTTGGACCAATTAATGGTGGAGGGAGCCTCTAAACAGCCAAGTTTTGGGAAATTCATGGTGGAGGGAGCCTCTAACCAGCCCAGTTTGGACCAATTAATGGTGGAGGGAGCCTCTAACCACCCCAGTTTGGGCAAATTCATGGTGGAGGGAGCCTCTAACCAGCCCAGTTTGGACCAATTAATGGTGGAGGGAGCCTCTAAACAGCCCAGTTTGGGCAAATTCATGGTGGAGGGAGCCTCTAAACAGCCAAGTTTTGGGAAATTCATGGTGGAGGGAGCCTCTAACCAGCCCAGTTTGGACCAATTCATGGTGGAGGGAGCCTCTAAACAGCCCAGTTTGGGCAAATTCATGGTGGAGGGAGCCTCTAAAAAACCCAGTTTGGACCAATTCATGGTGGAGGGAGCCTCTAATTAGCCCAGTTTGGACCAATTAATTGTGGAGGGAGCCTCTAACCAGCCCAGTTTGGACCAATTAATGGTGGAGGGAGCCTCTAACCACCCCAGTTTGGGCAAATTCATGGTGGAGGGAGCCTCTAACCAGCCCAGTTTGGACCAATTAATGGTGGAGGGAGCCTCTAACCAGCCCAGTTTGGACCAATTAATGGTGGAGGGAGCCTCTAACCACCCCAGTTTGGACCAATTCATGGTGGAGGGAGCCTCTAACCAGCCCAGTTTGGACCAATTCATGGTGGAGGGAGCCTCTAAACAGCCCAGTTTGGGCAAATTCATGGTGGAGGGAGCCTCTAAAAAACCCAGTTTGGACCAATTCATGGTGGAGGGAGCCTCTAATTAGCCCAGTTTGGACCAATTAATTGTGGAGGGAGCCTCTAACCAGCCCAGTTTGGACCAATTAATGGTGGAGGGAGCCTCTAAAAAACCCAGTTTGGACCAATTCATGGTGGAGGGAGCCTCTAAACAGCCCAGTTTGGGCAAATTCATGGTGGAGGGAGCCTCTAACCAGCCCAGTTTGGACCAATTAATGGTGGAGGGAGCCTCTAAACAGCCAAGTTTTGGGAAATTCATGGTGGAGGGAGCCTCTAACCAGCCCAGTTTGGACCAATTAATGGTGGAGGGAGCCTCTAACCAGCCCAGTTTGGACCAATTAATGGTGGAGGGAGCCTCTAACCAGCCCAGTTTGGACCAATTAATGGTGGAGGGAGCCTCTAAACAGCCAAGTTTTGGGAAATTCATGGTGGAGGGAGCCTCTAACCAGCCCAGTTTGGACCAATTCATGGTGGAGGGAGCCTCTAAACAGCCCAGTTTGGGCAAATTCATGGTGGAGGGAGCCTCTAAAAAACCCAGTTTGGACCAATTCATGGTGGAGGGAGCCTCTAATTAGCCCAGTTTGGACCAATTAATTGTGGAGGGAGCCTCTAACCAGCCCAGTTTGGACCAATTAATGGTGGAGGGAGCCTCTAACCACCCCAGTTTGGGCAAATTCATGGTGGAGGGAGCCTCTAACCAGCCCAGTTTGGACCAATTAATGGTGGAGGGAGCCTCTAACCAGCCCAGTTTGGACCAATTAATGGTGGAGGGAGCCTCTAACCACCCCAGTTTGGACCAATTCATGGTGGAGGGAGCCTCTAACCAGCCCAGTTTGGACCAATTCATGGTGGAGGGAGCCTCTAAACAGCCCAGTTTGGGCAAATTCATGGTGGAGGGAGCCTCTAAAAAACCCAGTTTGGACCAATTCATGGTGGAGGGAGCCTCTAATTAGCCCAGTTTGGACCAATTAATTGTGGAGGGAGCCTCTAACCAGCCCAGTTTGGACCAATTAATGGTGGAGGGAGCCTCTAACCACCCCAGTTTGGGCAAATTCATGGTGGAGGGAGCCTCTAACCAGCCCAGTTTGGACCAATTAATGGTGGAGGGAGCCTCTAACCAGCCCAGTTTGGACCAATTAATGGTGGAGGGAGCCTCTAACCACCCCAGTTTGGACCAATTCATGGTGGAGGGAGCCTCTAACCAGCCCAGTTTGGACCAATTCATGGTGGAGGGAGCCTCTAAACAGCCCAGTTTGGGCAAATTCATGGTGGAGGGAGCCTCTAAAAAACCCAGTTTGGACCAATTCATGGTGGAGGGAGCCTCTAATTAGCCCAGTTTGGACCAATTAATTGTGGAGGGAGCCTCTAACCAGCCCAGTTTGGACCAATTAATGGTGGAGGGAGCCTCTAACCACCCCAGTTTGGGCAAATTCATGGTGGAGGGAGCCTCTAACCAGCCCAGTTTGGACCAATTAATGGTGGAGGGAGCCTCTAACCAGCCCAGTTTGGACCAATTAATGGTGGAGGGAGCCTCTAACCACCCCAGTTTGGACCAATTCATGGTGGAGGGAGCCTCTAACCACCCCAGTTTGGACCAATTCATGGTGGAGGGAGCCTCTAAACAGCCCAGTTTGGGCAAATTCATGGTGGAGGGAGCCTCTAACCAGCCCAGTTTGGACCAATTAATGGTGGAGGGAGCCTCTAAACAGCCCAGTTTGGGCAAATTCATGGTGGAGGGAGCCTCTAACCAGCCCAGTTTGGACCAATTAATGGTGGAGGGAGCCTCTAACCACCCCAGTTTGGACCAATTCATGGTGGAGGGAGCCTCTAACCACCCCAGTTTGGACCAATTCATGGTGGAGGGAGCCTCTAAACAGCCCAGTTTGGGCAAATTCATGGTGGAGGGAGCCTCTAACCAGCCCAGTTTGGACCAATTAATGGTGGAGGGAGCCTCTAAACAGCCCAGTTTGGGCAAATTCATGGTGGAGGGAGCCTCTAACCAGCCCAGTTTGGACCAATTAATGGTGGAGGGAGCCTCTAAACAGCCAAGTTTTGGGAAATTCATGGTGGAGGGAGCCTCTAACCAGCCCAGTTTGGACCAATTAATGGTGGAGGGAGCCTCTAACCACCCCAGTTTGGGCAAATTCATGGTGGAGGGAGCCTCTAACCAGCCCAGTTTGGACCAATTAATGGTGGAGGGAGCCTCTAAACAGCCCAGTTTGGGCAAATTCATGGTGGAGGGAGCCTCTAAACAGCCAAGTTTTGGGAAATTCATGGTGGAGGGAGCCTCTAACCAGCCCAGTTTGGACCAATTCATGGTGGAGGGAGCCTCTAATCAGCCCAGTTTGGGCAAATTCATGGTGGAGGGAGCCTCTAAAAAACCCAGTTTGGACCAATTCATGGTGGAGGGAGCCTCTAAACAGCCCAGTTTGGGCAAATTCATGGTGGAGGGAGCCTCTAACCAGCAGAGTTGGGGGAAATCAGGGTGGAGGGAGCCTAGTATTAGCAGAATTGTGCAACGCTTATGGTGGATGAGTATGAGGATGCGGAGGAATTGGAGAGGTTGAGTACAGACATGGAGTTTCATGTTGGGGTGCTTTACACAGGTGGGCACAAAAATGACGGCTCTACCCAGTGGTGGTTCATTTTTATCAAAGTGAGCCGGTCGGCACTCTCAGCTGACAGACGGGTGCGCTTGTCAGTGATGATGCCACCGGCTGCACTGAACACCCTCTCAGATAGGACGCTGGCGGCAGGACAGGACAGCACCTCCAAGGCATATAGGGCAAGTTCAAGCCACAGGTCCAACTTCGACACCCAATACGTGTAGGGCGCAGAGGGGTCGGAGAGGACAGGGCTGTGGTCGGAAAGGTATTCCCGCAACATGCGCCTATACTTCTCACGCCTGGTGACACTAGGACCCTCCGTGGCGGCACTTTGGCGAGGGGGTGCCATCAAGGTGTCCCAGACCTTAGACAGTGTGCCCCTCGTTTGTGTGGACCGGTGAGAACTTGGTTGCCTACTGGAGGAACTGCCCTCCCTGCCGCCAACGTCACATGCTGGAAACATCTCCATCATATTCTGCACCAATTGCCTGTGGCAAGCATTGATGCGATTGGCCCTCCCCTCTACCGGAATAAAAGACGAGATGTTGTTTTTATACCGGGGGTCAAGGATAGCAAAGATCCAGTACTGGTTGTCCTCCATGATTTTGACAATACGCTTGTCGGTTGTAAAGCACCCCAACATGAACTCAGCCATGTCTGCCACAGTGTTAGTTGGCATGACTCCTCTGGCCCCACCGGAAAGTTCAATCTCCATTTCCTCCTCATCCTCCATGTCTACCCATCCGCGCTGCAACAATGGGACGATTCGAAGTTGCCCGGAAGCCTCCTGTATCACCATCACATCATCGGACAACTCTTCTTCCTCCTCCTCCTCCTCCTCCTCCTCCTCCATTAAACGCAGTGAAGCGGACAGATGTGTGGACCTACTCTCCAGCTGTGACGGATCGGATGCTATCCCTAACTCCTCTGTGTGATCTGAGTTATCCCTGATGTCAATCAGGGATTCTCTCAGAACACACAAGAGCGGGATTGTAAGGCTCACCATCGCATCCTCAGAGCTCACCCTCCTTGTGGACTCCTCAAAGACCCGTAGGATGTCACAAAGGTCTCTCATCCATGGCCATTCATGGATGTGAAACTGAGGCAGCTGACTTTGTGGCACCCTAGGGTTTTGTAGCTGGTATTCCATCAAAGGTCTCTGCTGCTCAACCACTCTATTCAACATCTGAAACGTTGAGTTCCAGCGTGTGGGGACGTCGCACAAAAGCCGGTGTTGTGGCACATGCAGGCGTTGCTGGAGAGATTTTAAGCTAGCAGCGGCTACTGTCGACTTGCGAAAGTGGGCGCACATGCGCCGCACTTTCACCAGTAGCTCTGGAACATTGGGGTAGCTCTTTAGGAAACGTTGCACCACTAGGTTGAAGACGTGGGCCAGGCATGGAACATGTTGGAGTCCGGCAAGCTCCAGAGCTGCTACCAGGTTCCGGCCGTTATCACAAACGACCATGCCTGGGCCCAGGTGCAGCGGCTCAAACCATATTGCCGTCTCATCGAGGAGGGCATCCCTCACCTCGGAGGCAGTGTGCTGTCTGTCCCCCAAGCTGATCAGCTTCAGCACAGCCTGCTGACGTCTACCAACGCCAGTGCTGCAACGTTTCCAACTCGTAGCTGGGGTCAATCTAACAGCGGAGGAGGAGGCGGTGGCGGAGGAGGAGGCGGTGGCGGAGGAGGAGGCGGTAGAGGAGGAGGAGGAGGAGGGGGGTGTTCTTCTCGTGTCCCTGCCAGGAATGTTAGGCGGGGAGACGAGGTACACCGGGCCAGTTTGGGAAGCAGTCCCAGCCTCAACTACATTCACCCAGTGTGCCGTCAGTGAAATGTAGCGTCCCTGTCCGCATGCACTTGTCCACGCGTCGGTGGTCAAGTGGACCTTTGTGCAAAGCGCGGAACTAAGGGCCCGCCTGATGTTGAGTGACACGTGCTGGTGCAAGGCGGGGACGGCACACCGGGAGAAGTAGTGACGGCTAGGGACGGCATAGCGAGGTGCCGCAGTTGCCATCAGGTCCAGGAAGGCGGGAGTTTCAACAAGCCGGAACGCCAACATCTCCTGGGCCAGCAGTTTAGCGATGTTGGCGTTCAAGGCTTGCGCGTGTGGGTGGTTAGCAGTGTATTTCTGCCGCCGCTCCAATGTCTGAGAGATGGTGGGTTGTTGTAAAGAAACGCCTGATGGTGCCTTTGATGGTGCAGGAGAAGGAGATAAGACAGGACCAGGGGAGGATGAGGTAGAAGTCAACAAAGTGGCGGAGGCAGATGAAGTGGTGTCCTGGCTCGTCCTCTGGAGTGCATCGCCAGCACAGTCAGCAGTGGCAGTGGCAGAGGCAGAGGCAGAGGCAGTGGCAGTGGCGTGAACGGCAGTCGGCCTTTGTCCTGCCGTTGCTGCCTGCCACTGATTCCAGTGCTTGGATTCCAAATGACGGCGCATTGAAGTGGTGGACAGGTTGCTCTTCTCAGAGCCCCTAATCAATTTCGAGAGGCAAATTGTGCAGACAACACTATATCTGTCCTCGGCGCATTCCTTGAAAAAACTCCACACCTTCGAGAAACGTGCCCTCGAGGTGGGAGTTTTTCGGGGCTGGGTACGAACTGGAACATCTTGGGAGATTCCGGGTGTGGCCTGGCTTCGCCTAAGCTGCTGACCTCTGCCTCTGCCTCTAGCTACCCTTTTTGGTGCTGCACCTGCCTCAACATCCACACTACTTTCCCCGCTTGACATCCCCCCTGTCCAGGTCGGGTCAGTGTCCTCATCATCCACCACTTCCTCTTCCAACTCCTGTCTCATCTCCTCCTCCCGCACAATGCGCCGGTCAACTGGATGCCCTGACGGCAACTGCGTCACATCATCGTCGATGAGGGTGGGTTGCTGGTCATCCACCACCAAATCGAACGGAGATGGAGGAGACTCTAGTGTTTGAGCATCTGGATACAGATGCTCCTCTGTTAGGTTCGTGGAATCGTGACGTGGAGAGGCAGGTTGAGGGACAATGAAAGGAGCGGAGAACAGCTCTGGGGAGCAGGGACAGTTTGGGTTATTGTTCTGTAAAGCTTCGGAATTTTGGGAGGAAGGAAGACAAGACTGTTGGGTAATAGGAGGAGAGGAGGCAGAGTCTGACTGGCTGCTGGACAATGTGCTGTAAGCGTTCTCTGACAGCCATTGCAAGACCTGTTCCTGGTTCTCGGGCCTACTAAGGTTTGTACCCTGCAGTTTAGTTAATGTGGCAAGCAACCCTGGCACTGTGGAGTGGCGCAATGCTTGCTGCCCCACAGGAGTAGGCACGGGACGCCCTGTGGCTTCACTGCTACCTTGCTCCCCAGAACCATTCCCCCGACCTCGCCCACGGCCTCGTCCACGTCCCTTTCCGGGAGCCTTGCGCATTTTGAATTCCTAGTTAGAAATTGGCACTGTATACCAGTAGTAAAAATTGTGGGTGCACGTAACCCCAATATATTCTTTGAATTCCCAGTCAGACACTGGCACTATATGGCAGTAGCAAGAAATGAGGGTATTTGTATTCCCAATATACTCTTTGAATTCCCAGTCAGACAATGGCACTGTATACCAGTAGTAAAAATTGTGGGTGCACGTAACCCCAATATATTCTTTGAATTCCCAGTCAGAAACTGGCACTATATGGCAGTAGCAAGAAATGAGGGTATTTGTATTCCCAATATACTCTTTGAATTCCCAGTCAGACAATGGCACTGTATACCAGTAGTAAAAATTGTGGGTGCACGTAACCCCAATATATTCTTTGAATTCCCAGTCAGACACTGGCACTATATGGCAGTAGCAAGAAATGAGGGTATTTGTATTCCCAATATACTCTTTGAATTCCCAGTCAGACAATGGCACTGTATACCAGTAGTAAAAATTGTGGGTGCACGTAACCCCAATATATTCTTTGAATTCCCAGTCAGAAACTGGCACTATATGGCAGTAGCAAGAAATGAGGGTATTTGTATTCCCAATATACTCTTTGAATTCCCAGTCAGACAATGGCACTGTATACCAGTAGTAAAAATTGTGGGTGCACGTAACCCCAATATATTCTTTGAATTCCCAGTCAGACACTGGCACTATATGGCAGTAGCAAGAAATGAGGGTATTTGTATTCCCAATATACTCTTTGAATTCCCAGTCAGACAATGGCACTGTATACCAGTAGTAAAAATTGTGGGTGCACGTAACCCCAATATATTCTTTGAATTCCCAGTCAGAAACTGGCACTATATGGCAGTAGCAAGAAATGAGGGTATTTGTATTCCCAATATACTCTTTGAATTCCCAGTCAGACAATGGCACTGTATACCAGTAGTAAAAATTGTGGGTGCACGTAACCCCAATATATTCTTTGAATTCCCAGTCAGACACTGGCACTATATGGCAGTAGCAAGAAATGAGGGTATTTGTATTCCCAATATACTCTTTGAATTCCCAGTCAGACAATGGCACTGTATACCAGTAGTAAAAATTGTGGGTGCACGTAACCCCAATATATTCTTTGAATTCCCAGTCAGAAACTGGCACTATATGGCAGTAGCAAGAAATGAGGGTATTTGTATTCCCAATATACTCTTTGAATTCCCAGTCAGACAATGGCACTGTATACCAGTAGTAAAAATTGTGGGTGCACGTAACCCCAATATATTCTTTGAATTCCCAGTCAGACACTGGCACTATATGGCAGTAGCAAGAAATGAGGGTATTTGTATTCCCAATATACTCTTTGAATTCCCAGTCAGACAATGGCACTGTATACCAGTAGTAAAAATTGTGGGTGCACGTAACCCCAATATATTCTTTGAATTACCAGTCAGAAACTGGCACTATATGGCAGTAGCAAGAAATGAGGGTATTTATAACCCCAATATATTCTTTGAATTCCCAGTCAGACAATGGCACTGTATACCAGTAGTAAAAATTGTGGGTGCACGTAACCCCAATATATTCTTCGAATTACCAGTCAGAAACTGGCACTATATGGCAGTAGCAAGAAATGAGGGTATTTATAACCCCAATATATTCTTTGAATTCCCAGTCAGACAATGGCACTGTATACCAGTAGTAAAAATTGTGGGTGCACGTAACCCCAATATATTCTTTGAATTCCCAGTCAGAAACTGGCACTATATGGCAGTAGCAAGAAATGAGGGTATTTATAACCCCAATATATTCTTTGAATTCCCAGTCAGACAATGGCACTGTATACCAGTAGTAAAAATTGTGGGTGCACGTAACCCCAATATATTCTTTGAATTCCCAGTCAGAAACTGGCACTATATGGCAGTAGCAAGAAATGAGGGTATTTGTATTCCCAATATACTCTTTGAATTCCCAGTCAGACAATGGCACTGTATACCAGTAGTAAAAATTGTGGGTGCACGTAACCCCAATATATTCTTTGAATTCCCAGTCAGACACTGGCACTATATGGCAGTAGCAAGAAATGAGGGTATTTGTATTCCCAATATACTCTTTGAATTCCCAGTCAGACAATGGCACTGTATACCAGTAGTAAAAATTGTGGGTGCACGTAACCCCAATATATTCTTTGAATTCCCAGTCAGAAACTGGCACTATATGGCAGTAGCAAGAAATGAGGGTATTTGTATTCCCAATATACTCTTTGAATTCCCAGTCAGACAATGGCACTGTATACCAGTAGTAAAAATTGTGGGTGCACGTAACCCCAATATATTCTTTGAATTCCCAGTCAGACACTGGCACTATATGGCAGTAGCAAGAAATGAGGGTATTTGTATTCCCAATATACTCTTTGAATTCCCAGTCAGACAATGGCACTGTATACCAGTAGTAAAAATTGTGGGTGCACGTAACCCCAATATATTCTTTGAATTACCAGTCAGAAACTGGCACTATATGGCAGTAGCAAGAAATGAGGGTATTTATAACCCCAATATATTCTTTGAATTCCCAGTCAGACAATGGCACTGTATACCAGTAGTAAAAATTGTGGGTGCACGTAACCCCAATATATTCTTTGAATTCCCAGTCAGAAACTGGCACTATATGGCAGTAGCAAGAAATGAGGGTATTTATAACCCCAATATATTCTTTGAATTCCCAGTCAGACAATGGCACTGTATACCAGTAGTAAAAATTGTGGGTGCACGTAACCCCAATATATTCTTTGAATTCCCAGTCAGAAACTGGCACTATATGGCAGTAGCAAGAAATGAGGGTATTTGTATTCCCAATATACTCTTTGAATTCCCAGTCAGACAATGGCACTGTATACCAGTAGTAAAAATTGTGGGTGCACGTAACCCCAATATATTCTTTGAATTCCCAGTCAGACACTGGCACTATATGGCAGTAGCAAGAAATGAGGGTATTTGTATTCCCAATATACTCTTTGAATTCCCAGTCAGACAATGGCACTGTATACCAGTAGTAAAAATTGTGGGTGCACGTAACCCCAATATATTCTTTGAATTCCCAGTCAGAAACTGGCACTATATGGCAGTAGCAAGAAATGAGGGTATTTGTATTCCCAATATACTCTTTGAATTCCCAGTCAGACAATGGCACTGTATACCAGTAGTAAAAATTGTGGGTGCACGTAACCCCAATATATTCTTTGAATTCCCAGTCAGACACTGGCACTATATGGCAGTAGCAAGAAATGAGGGTATTTGTATTCCCAATATATTCTTTGAATTCCCAGTCAGACAATGGCACTGTATACCAGTAGTAAAAATTGTGGGTGCACGTAACCCCAATATATTCTTTGAATTACCAGTCAGAAACTGGCACTATATGGCAGTAGCAAGAAATGAGGGTATTTGTATTCCCAATATATTCTTTGAATTCCCAGTCAGACAATGGCACTGTATACCAGTAGTAAAAATTGTGGGTGTATATAGCCCCAATTCTATTGCTAGGGGACTTGCAGGGTATTTCTGGGGTGAAGGTGGGGGGGCACACCGTTGGAACGGGTATCGGGGTATATATCGGGTATACGGGAATACACTGACAGTGTATTCCATTCAGGATCCTGGGAAAGCTGGGTTGCGGCGATTGAGCCCGTCAGTGCCACGTTACACTGACAAGCTTCTCCCTGGAATTTAGCTCTTACAAGAGCTGTTGGTTGTCTTCTCCTTCCTATCCTAGCCTGTCCCTGCCTACCCAGAATCTAAGCCCTAGCTAGCTGGACGGAAACCTCCGTCCTCGGTGAATTGCAAGCTCAGAATGACGCGAAGCTGGGCGTCGCTGTTCTTTTAAATTAGAGGTCACATGTTTTCGGCAGCCAATGGGTTTTGCCTACTTTTTTCAACGTCACCGGTGTCGTAGTTCCTGTCCCACCTACCCAGCGCTGTTATTGGAGCAAAAAAGGCGCCAGGGAAGGTGGGAGGGGAATCGAGTAATGGCGCACTTTACCACGCGGTGTTCGATTCGATTCGAACATGCCGAACAGCCTAATATCCGATCGAACATGAGTTCGATAGAACACTGTTCGCTCATCTCTAATCATGACATAGATTTTCCCTTCCCTGGGACTCAGCCCTGCCATACGCACACAGGTTCTAGACACTGGGGAATAAATCCTATGATGAGAACTGGAGCGTAAAATGTGTTTATCTATATCTGCTTATCGCGGGCGGGATTTTAATTGTAGCTAACACCGCATTTAATAGAGGACGGATCTGTGCGGCTACAGCCCGGGAGCTGGACGGCTCTGATTACAGAGGATTTACTGGATATGGAGCCGAGTGGTAAAACTAGGAAATAGAAGATAAAATACAAGAAGTATAGCTTAAAGGAAATGTGTCACCACAAAATGGCCTATTTTTCAAACCACGGTTTTATGTTAATTTATTTTTAAAGAATTTATGTTGCTGATTTTTAAAATTTTCCATGTCACTATATTTTAAATAAAGTGCAATTTTTACTCTGTTTTCTAAGCCTAATAATAGACTGACACTTGCCAAATTCTGTTGAGGTTCTTTTTTTTTCTTCCAATTTTTATCATATTCTGGAGTCTGAAGAGATATAATATAGTATAGTATAATAGTGATTGTGAACTCAGAAAGTTTTGGGTTCAGCGGAACCTAAAATTTTTGGAAAAATTCATAACGAATGTGGCTCATCATACACCGGGCTGCTCATCTCTACCTTGGAGGACTATTGCTCAGAAGGGAATGATTGGGGCACCACAAGAGTCAGCAAGCTATAGAGATAGATAACAGAGAGGGTAATACAGGTACTGCCCTAGGTTGTGTTTCTTATACCCACCAGGATAAGGTCCTGTTCACATTGGTGTGATTGTTCTGCTTTGTTTCTGTAGTCTGCTGCATTATTCAGCCCCAGCTTTAAAGGGATTCTAGAATTATAATGCAATTTTTTCTCACTAAGACATAGGAGCAGCCTTAAGGAAGGCGATTCTTCTCCTACCTTTAGATGTTTTCTCCGCACCGCCGTTCGGTATATAATCCGGTTTTCTTCTGTATGCAAATTAGTTCTCTTGCAGCACTGGGGGCGGGTCCAATGCTGTGAGAGAAATCTACAGCGCTGCCTCCATCTTCGTCTGGAACGGCTTCTTCACGCATCTTCTTCCGGCACTGGCTTAAAAATTCTACGCATGCGCAGTCGGCTCTGCCATCGGACCGATCCAACTGCGCATGCCTGCGGCCATTTTTATGTAAACAGCCACAAAAAAATGGCCGCGAGCATATATGCAGTCGGCTCTGCCCGAGGCCCGATGGCAGAGCCGACTGCGCATGAGTAGAAGTTTGAAGCCAGCGCCAGAAGAAGATGTGTGAAGAGGCCGTTCCAGATGAAGATGGAGGCAGCGCTGGAGTTCTCTTGCAGCATTGGAAACGCCCCCAGTGCTGTTTGAGCATTGAGGACCGCTGCAAGTGCTGCGAGAGAGCTTATTTACATACAGAAGAAAAATGGATTATATACCAAACAGCGACGTGGAGAAGACATCTAAAGGTAGGAGAAGAATCCTACGTGTCATCGACAAAAAATGTGATTTTAATGATGGAATCCCTTTAAGCTCACATCAAAGCCATTGGGATCCATCAGTTACAGCTGACCTAACCAGTTCGTAATGAACCAGATCTGTTACTTATTATCCCAAAAATTTGTGTTTGACGGAAAACATTTTGGGTTCACCACTAGGAAAAGCAATTATACTCTGTGGTTCAGGAGACACAGGGGAGGGGTGTACCCTGATACTCACCTCCCTCATCTCCCCTGTGTCTGGTGCCACGTTAGAGTCCTCTTTGGTTGTCCTTTGGCCTTCTGGGTGATGTCAGGTGCCTTGAGGGACCATTGAGGCCTGTCATTGGACCTTATCATGATACTTGCATGTGACTACTGTGACCCCATCACTGGCCTCAGAGGACCCTGTGATGTCACTAAGTAGGCCTTAAGATGACTGAAAAAAAAAAACCTGAGGGATCAATGGACTCTGCAAAGGAGCCGAGGTGAGGTGATGGATGGTGAGCATCAGTATCTGTTATGTTCCTCACCTTCCTGAGCCCCCAATTATTATACTCCATGGTCTAAAGAGACCCCAGGGTGCAATATTATCACTTCCGGATTAGTATGAAGTCATTGTGGAACAAATCTCGCAAGTTTCGACCATTGCTAGTTGGAATCCTTGGTAAAACTGGATCACAATGGACCTGCATGGTGTCCGGGACACTACTTGTGACCCCGGACACCCCTATTCTACTTGTATATACCGTATTACCAGGATTCCCAGACCTCTGAGTGTGGGATACTAGAATATCATGGTTTTTAGATTATACACACAATCCAGCGTGATACCGACGTCCTCGCTTATACCCGAGATGTAAGATGAGAGATTTATCAAAACCGCTTCTAATATAGTAAGAAAGCTCAGATCACAGGAGCGCTGATAGTGCCTGGCGCCAGGTATTATGTGCTGTGTCTTCTCCCCGCGACTGCTGAGATCTCTTATAAACCAGATGTGTAAATGACGGAATTGGAAAACAAATGTTAGCATAGCGCCCCTCCACAGGACACGCCGCTGCCTTTGTGCAAATGAGCAACTTGTAAACCCGGCAGCAGCGACAGCAGATCAAAGCGCCCCGGCTTTTTACCATCTCGATATTGTGTTACAGAAGCAAAAACGAGAGCGGGAATGTAAGATATGTAAAAATAATAACAAGAAGAGTGACAAGAATGTAAAAAAAACCTGTCACCGAAAAGTGCCAACGAGACCGCCACTGATGCTGGGGAAACGGGAACGTAGAGACATAAAGGTATCAGCAGATATGAGGCGCGTGTGTTACTGGTGCAGGCAATAGATGTAGTCCTGGAAAAATGGTCATAATACGATTCTGTTATACGTAGGGCACTACAACCCCCAACATGGCCATAATACCATTCTGTTATACATAGGACACTACAACCCCCAACATGGCCATAATACGTTTCTGTTATACATAGGACACTACAACCCCCGACATGGCCATAATACGATTCTGTTATACGTAGGACACTACAACCCCCAACATGGCCATAATACGATTCTGTTATACGTAGGACACTACAACCCCCAACATGGCCATAATAAGTTTCTGTTATACATAGGGCACTACAACCCCCAATATGGCCATAATAGAATTGGAGTCCAAGTCCAGGAAATACGTCCAACACATGGTCCAATTTCACATCTGAATGCGTCCATGTGACCAAGCCATAAAGGGAAGAAGAGGAGACAAACATGGCCGCCTCCTTTTATAAACAGTGCCACTTCTGTCCCTAGGTTTTCCCTGGTATTGCAGCCCAGCTCCATTTATGGCCCCATACACACAACTACAGGGTTCGTATGGTACAACAGCACACAGTGATATCCCTCCTACTATATTATTGGCAGAGATATGTTATGGATAGGAATCAGAAAAGATTAGATCCCAATTGGCGATGGAGCAAATTTCACAATGAGGATCTGCTGGAAAATGATTGGAAATCGGATTTTGAAATCTCAAGATCGGCTCACCCCTAAAAGTGACTTTTCCCATAGAGAAGCATTGACTAGGGTTGAGCGATCGGATCGGAAAAGATAGGATTCCGATCGGTGATCAAGCAAATTTCACGATCAGGATCGGCTGGAAAATGATTGGAAATCGGATTTTAAAATCGATCCTTAATCTTAGGATGGGCTCAACCCTAGTTATGGAATTGCTATTCCTGATAACCATTTCCTGGTCCCCCCGCTCTGTACATGGCCATACTGGTTCTCCGCCATAGGCCTGTTATCCTTTGGCTGAGGGAACTCCGTCAGGGAGGGAAGAGGACACCGGCAATCCAAAACCTACTTAGTAATTTATGAAGTGCTAAAATGTTTTATTCACAGAGGCTGGATTATCAGCTGCTCCATGTAAACAACTCGCAGGCTGAATATAGATCTGGCACGAGTAGGAGGCAGGCCACCGGCATTAGCAAAACACACGTCACTTGGCATATGGCGTGTCTGGTAATTAACCGATCGTGGGACTGTTCTTATTTTTACCTGCCAGAAAGTTATCACATGAAAGTACAAAAGAAAACAAATGACAGCAATTATCTCATCCAAACTTCTAGATGTGAAATGTTTTTGAATGTTTTTGGGCAACGAATTTTTGATAGCACTGGCCTTCCAAAACTTGTCGGGATCTGCAGTTAGTAAGTGTCTCGTCTGAGCACCAGAGGAACCTCCTGGAGGCCCTGGCTTTGGGACAATAATGGACACCACATGTCCAGCAGAAGACAACTCCATCTGGAGGTGACTTTGGAGTTGTTGACTTACCACCAGTGCGTATTCCTCATGGGATGGTTTAGTAATAACCTACTACATCTTACTGGTGAACTATCGTGTGTGTGCAGATCAGTTCCCCTGGTGGAACCGAGGAACCCAACAAACACTACCCCACAATCAACCGATCATCTGCATCTAAGTACTACAGGTTCTCCACTAAATTCACGTAGATCTCTTTCAATGTCTTCATACTGTAAGTCTAGATCTTGAAAGGATTAGCGCAGAAATACAACTTACCCCTTATCAATAGGAGTTAGGCATTGGACCGAAGCTCTTTGGGCCCACCAGATATCATTATTCTGGGGGCAACCCTCCAACAACTACTGGGAAACAACCATAGCAGTCTTCAAATTTGGGTGTCTTCTGCTGGACTATTATTGTGTTAGAGCCTGAACCCTTTGGAGGATCCTCTGGTGCTCAGGTGGGCCAGTCTGATTCAGGTTGAGTTGTAGATTGGTGGGGATGTGATCACTGGGAACCGCAATGATCCTGAAAAAAAAGACCATTATATCGGTATCTGAATAGAGTGAGGGTCATGCAAGGATGCTTGAAATAGCGTTCCTAGACAACCCCTTTATTACATTGATAAGCCCCAATGGTGCCCGTAGATAGAGCTTTGTTTGGAGACACCAAAAAACTCACAAGATAGGCCATCTATATCACTCTTGTCACCGCCACCGATCAGTGGTGAGCTCCTTCACCATTTACTTGACTCAGCCCTATACATTAGGTAATAGATGTGTTTGATATTGCAGCTCTCCCCATGATGTATATGGCTATCTTTAGGGTAGTCCATCAATATGATGGACTATTGATGGACTACCCTAAAGATAGCCATATACATGAGATGAATATGTAGCCCAATGATCTTGGCAGAACTGGACAACCATGTGCTTTGGGTTCAGCTTTGATGTTCCTCTGACTATTGGACCTTTGGGGTCTACTATCGTTTCAGAAGGGTCCTCTGATAGTCCAATCTGACCCCACATATGCTGTAGATGGTGGTTACGATGCGAGTGCTCCGTCCTCACCCCTTGCCTTGTCTAATTTTAGGATATGTTACGTCCTCCATGTTGCACGCCCCGGCTGTCGGCTCCGTCTTATAATTGTCTGTGTCTATTGTTCATGTATAATAGGGGGCCTCGCAGCGAGGATCGGAGCAGATACTATAATAGGTACTTGTCTCTTCTCCACAAATTCACTGACAATGTGATAAAAGAACAGTATACAGGACATATTTACTGTTTAGAGGGTATTTTTATAATGTCTGAATCTAACAAATGGGACATAGCTATATCGGGTGCAGAGGTTGTAGCCTCACCTAGCTATGGACCCCCAGACCTTCAGAGGGACCAAATCTGTGAATGCAAATGACAGAAAATTTACATATCATAAGCCAGGTCTATAACCCTTCCCTCAGACCCTTTTTTACCCCCCCTACAGTGTATTGATCATTTAGTGGACCTTGACATGGTATAATGCCCCCTTAATTATGGCCTTTATGACCCCCATACAGTATAATGTCCCTTTAGTGGTCCATCCACACTATAAATGTCCCCCAGTGGTGCCCACTCAGTATAATTCAATTATTGGCCCCCACATAGTATAATATTCTCCTTTTGATCCCACACAGTATAATGACCCCTCCTTGTGGACCTAATCCATTATAATGCCCATTCATTGCGGCCCACACACTATAATGTCCCCTCATTATGGCCCTAAACAATATAAATAATGCCCTCTCATTGTGGATTGTGGCGCCCTCATATTATAATTTGCCCTCATTGTGGTCCCATACAGTATAAATGCTGCCTCATTGTGGCCCCCACACTATAATGCCCTCTCATTATGATCCCACATAGTCTAAGCAATACCCCTTATTGTGGCCCGCACAGTATAACGTCCCCTCATTATGGCACCATACAGTATAAATAATGGTCATGTGATCTATGGACATGATGTCACTTCCTGAGAAGAGGAGATCCGCCATGTTTTCTAATCCTGGATAATCCCTTTAAGGAAGTTCTGTTAGGCAGCTGCTACATATGCAATGATCTCCATCTTCAAACACTGGTTTACCCAAGTAGAATTTTCCCTTTAAGGCCCTCGGTTAGGGCAAACAAGCCCGGAGACCTACATGAATTTTAATATGCAAAGCATCTGTGAGATGAAGGCTTGTTTTTTGGAGGCAGATGATGTGGATTGTAGACGCCAGTGTGTTACATGCAAGTCATTTATAGTAAGGTATACCGCAGTGATTCCGCTGGAGGCGTTTCTGAACAAATCACTTGCCAAAAAATGTCAAGCTTGTAAATATTTAGCTGAAGGTGATTCTTTTGTCTGTTTCAATTTGCAAAATGAGATTTAGATCAGAGCGCCGGAGCAGAATCTCGCCTTGAAAATTGGCGCAACTCGCTCCAGGAAGAGTGCCAGGTTCAAGTAGTGCTATGAGCGGAAGCAGCAAGTGATTTAACACTATGCAGCATCGTATCTGAGAGGTCAGGAGCTGGCACATCATCTGGCGGTATTCACACTAATAATATTCTAATTGACAGCACAAGAAGGAACAGAGGGATAAATAAGGTAAAAAAAGAGCCACAAAGAAGCAGAGATAATACCAGAATAATTACCAGGAAATACAGGCGGAAAATCATAGGGGGAGGGGGAATAAAAATAATAGTAATAGAAATATAAAGTATTATAGTAGTTATATTCTTGTACATAGGGGAAGTATTATAGTAATTATATTCTTGTACATAGGAGGTAGTATTATAGTAGTCATATTCTTTTACATAGGAGCAGTATTATAGTAGTTATATTCTTGTACATAGGAGCAGTATTAAAGTAGTTATATTCTTGTATATATGAGCAGCATTATAGTAGTTATATTCTTGCATATAGGAGCAGTATTAAAGTAGTTATATTCTTGTATATATGAGCAGCATTATAGTAGTTATATTCTTGCATATAGGAGCAGTATTATAGTAGTTATATTCTTGTACATAGGAGCAGTATTATAGTAGTTATATTCTTGTACATATGAGCAGTATTATAGTAGTTATTAGAGATGAGCGAACACTAAAATGTTCGAGGTTCGAAATTCGATTCGAACAGCCGCTCAATGTTCGTGTGTTCGAACGGGTTTCAGATACTGGGGAACAGATACTCGTTAAGGGGGAAACCCAAATCCGTGTCTGGAGGGTCACCAAGTCCACTATGACACCCCAGGAAATGATGCCAACACCTCTGGAATGACACTGGGACAGCAGGGGAAGCATGTCTGGGGGCATCTAACACACCAAAGACCCTCTATTACCCCAACATCACAGCCTAACAACTACACACTTTACACACTCAATACCACCTCTCTGACAGTAGGAAAACACCTTGAAACATGTGTATTTGGCACTTGCAGTGAGGAGAGCTTGTCACCAGCAGTGAATTTGGCCCTTGTAGTAAGTTGAGGTTGGCACCAACATTTGTTTTGAAAATCAGGGTGGATTGAGCCTCTAACCAGCAGAGTTTGGGCAAATTCATGGTGGAGGGAGCCTCTAAAAACCCCAGTTTGGACCAATTCATGGTGGAGGGAGCCTCTAACCAGCCCAGTTTGGGCAAATTCATGGTGGAGGGAGCCTCTAACCAGCCCAGTTTGGACCAATTAATGGTGGAGGGAGCCTCTAACCAGCCCAGTTTGGACCAATTAATGGTGGAGGGAGCCTCTAACCACCCCAGTTTGGACCAATTCATGGTGGAGGGAGCCTCTAACCAGCCCAGTTTGGACCAATTCATGGTGGAGGGAGCCTCTAAAAAACCCAGTTTGGACCAATTCATGGTGGAGGGAGCCTCTAAACAGCCCAGTTTGGGCAAATTCATGGTGGAGGGAGCCTCTAACCACCCCAGTTTGGACCAATTCATGGTGGAGGGAGCCTCTAAACAGCCAAGTTTGGACCAATTCATGGTGAAGGGAGCCTCTAAAAACCCGTTTGGACCAATTCATGGTGGAGGGAGCCTCTAACCAGCCCAGTTTGGGCAAATTCATGGTGGAGGGAGCCTCTAAACAGCCCAGTTTGGGCAAATTCATGGTGGAGGGAGCCTCTAACCAGCCCAGTTTGGACCAATTCATGGTGGAGGGAGCCTCTAACCAGCCCAGTTTGGGCAAATTCATGGTGGAGGGAGCCTCTAAACAGCCCAGTTTGGGCAAATTCATGGTGGAGGGAGCCTCTAACCAGCCCAGTTTGGACCAATTAATGGTGGAGGGAGCCTCTAAACAGCCAAGTTTTGGGAAATTCATGGTGGAGGGAGCCTCTAACCAGCCCAGTTTGGACCAATTAATGGTGGAGGGAGCCTCTAAACAGCCAAGTTTGGACCAATTCATGGTGGAGGGAGCCTCTAACCAGCCCAATTTGGACCAATTAATGGTGGAGGGAGCCTCTAAACAGCCAAGTTTTGGGAAATTCATGGTGGAGGGAGCCTCTAACCAGCCCAGTGTGGGCAAATTCATGGTGGAGGGAGCCTCTAACCAGCCCAGTTTGGGCAAATTCATGGTGGAGGGAGCCTCTAAACAGCCCAGTTTGGGCAAATTCATGGTGGAGGGAGCCTCTAACCAGCCCAGTTTGGACCAATTCATGGTGGAGGGAGCCTCTAACCAGCCCAGTTTGGACCAATTCATGGTGGAGGGAGCCTCTAACCAGCCCAGTTTGGACCAATTCATGGTGGAGGGAGCCTCTAAACAGCCCAGTTTGGGCAAATTCATGGTGGAGGGAGCCTCTAAAAAACCCAGTTTGGACCAATTCATGGTGGAGGGAGCATCTAATTAGCCCAGTTTGGACCAATTAATGGTGGAGGGAGCCTCTAACCACCCCAGTTTGGACCAATTAATGGTGGAGGGAGCCTCTAACCACCCCAGTTTGGACCAATTCATGGTGGAGGGAGCCTCTAACCAGCCCAGTTTGGACCAATTCATGGTGGAGGGAGCCTCTAAAAAACCCAGTTTGGACCAATTCATGGTGGAGGGAGCCTCTAAACAGCCCAGTTTGGGCAAATTCATGGTGGAGGGAGCCTCTAACCACCCCAGTTTGGACCAATTCATGGTGGAGGGAGCCTCTAAACAGCCAAGTTTGGACCAATTCATGGTGAAGGGAGCCTCTAAAAACCCGTTTGGACCAATTCATGGTGGAGGGAGCCTCTAACCAGCCCAGTTTGGGCAAATTCATGGTGGAGGGAGCCTCTAAACAGCCCAGTTTGGGCAAATTCATGGTGGAGGGAGCCTCTAACCAGCCCAGTTTGGACCAATTCATGGTGGAGGGAGCCTCTAACCAGCCCAGTTTGGACCAATTCATGGTGGAGGGAGCCTCTAACCAGCCCAGTTTGGACCAATTCATGGTGGAGGGAGCCTCTAACCAGCCCAGTTTGGACCAATTCATGGTGGAGGGAGCCTCTAAACAGCCCAGTTTGGGCAAATTCATGGTGGAGGGAGCCTCTAAACAGCCCAGTTTGGGCCAATTAATGGTGGAGGGAGCCTCTAACCAGCCCAGTTTGGACCAATTCATGGTGGAGGGAGCCTCTAACCAGCCCAGTTTGGGCAAATTCATGGTGGAGGGAGCCTCTAAACAGCCCAGTTTGGGCAAATTCATGGTGGAGGGAGCCTCTAACCAGCCCAGTTTGGACCAATTAATGGTGGAGGGAGCCTCTAAACAGCCAAGTTTTGGGAAATTCATGGTGGAGGGAGCCTCTAACCAGCCCAGTTTGGACCAATTAATGGTGGAGGGAGCCTCTAAACAGCCAAGTTTGGACCAATTCATGGTGGAGGGAGCCTCTAACCAGCCCAATTTGGACCAATTAATGGTGGAGGGAGCCTCTAAACAGCCAAGTTTTGGGAAATTCATGGTGGAGGGAGCCTCTAACCAGCCCAGTGTGGGCAAATTCATGGTGGAGGGAGCCTCTAACCAGCCCAGTTTGGGCAAATTCATGGTGGAGGGAGCCTCTAAACAGCCCAGTTTGGGCAAATTCATGGTGGAGGGAGCCTCTAACCAGCCCAGTTTGGACCAATTCATGGTGGAGGGAGCCTCTAACCAGCCCAGTTTGGACCAAATCATGGTGGAGGGAGCCTCTAACCAGCCCAGTTTGGACCAATTCATGGTGGAGGGAGCCTCTAAACAGCCCAGTTTGGGCAAATTCATGGTGGAGGGAGCCTCTAAAAAACCCAGTTTGGACCAATTCATGGTGGAGGGAGCCTCTAATTAGCCCAGTTTGGACCAATTAATGGTGGAGGGAGCCTCTAACCACCCCAGTTTGGACCAATTAATGGTGGAGGGAGCCTCTAACCACCCCAGTTTGGACCAATTCATGGTGGAGGGAGCCTCTAACCAGCCCAGTTTGGACCAATTCATGGTGGAGGGAGCCTCTAAAAAACCCAGTTTGGACCAATTTATGGTGGAGGGAGCCTCTAAACAGCCCAGTTTGGGCAAATTCATGGTGGAGGGAGCCTCTAACCACCCCAGTTTGGACCAATTCATGGTGGAGGGAGCCTCTAAACAGCCAAGTTTGGACCAATTCATGGTGAAGGGAGCCTCTAAAAACCCGTTTGGACCAATTCATGGTGGAGGGAGCCTCTAACCAGCCCAGTTTGGGCAAATTCATGGTGGAGGGAGCCTCTAAACAGCCCAGTTTGGGCAAATTCATGGTGGAGGGAGCCTCTAACCAGCCCAGTTTGGACCAATTCATGGTGGAGGGAGCCTCTAACCAGCCCAGTTTGGACCAATTCATGGTGGAGGGAGCCTCTAACCAGCCCAGTTTGGACCAATTCATGGTGGAGGGAGCCTCTAACCAGCCCAGTTTGGACCAATTCATGGTGGAGGGAGCCTCTAAACAGCCCAGTTTGGGCAAATTCATGGTGGAGGGAGCCTCTAAAAAACCCAGTTTGGACCAATTCATGGTGGAGGGAGCCTCTAATTAGCCCAGTTTGGACCAATTAATTGTGGAGGGAGCCTCTAACCAGCCCAGTTTGGACCAATTAATGGTGGAGGGAGCCTCTAACCACCCCAGTTTGGACCAATTAATGGTGGAGGGAGCCTCTAACCACCCCAGTTTGGGCAAATTCATGGTGGAGGGAGCCTCTAACCAGCCCAGTTTGGACCAATTAATGGTGGAGGGAGCCTCTAAACAGCCAAGTTTTGGGAAATTCATGGTGGAGGGAGCCTCTAACCAGCCCAGTTTGGACCAATTCATGGTGGAGGGAGCCTCTAAACAGCCCAGTTTGGGCAAATTCATGGTGGAGGGAGCCTCTAAACAGCCCAGTTTGGGCAAATTCATGGTGGAGGGAGCCTCTAACCAGCCCAGTTTGGACCAATTAATGGTGGAGGGAGCCTCTAACCAGCCCAATTTGGACCAATTAATGGTGGAGGGAGCCTCTAAACAGCCAAGTTTTGGGAAATTCATGGTGGAGGGAGCCTCTAACCAGCCCAGTGTGGGCAAATTCATGGTGGAGGGAGCCTCTAACCAGCCCAGTTTGGGCAAATTCATGGTGGAGGGAGCCTCTAAACAGCCCAGTTTGGGCAAATTCATGGTGGAGGGAGCCTCTAACCAGCCCAGTTTGGACCAATTCATGGTGGAGGGAGCCTCTAACCAGCCCAGTTTGGACCAATTCATGGTGGAGGGAGCCTCTAACCAGCCCAGTTTGGACCAATTCATGGTGGAGGGAGCCTCTAAACAGCCCAGTTTGGGCAAATTCATGGTGGAGGGAGCCTCTAAAAAACCCAGTTTGGACCAATTCATGGTGGAGGGAGCCTCTAATTAGCCCAGTTTGGACCAATTAATGGTGGAGGGAGCCTCTAACCACCCCAGTTTGGACCAATTAATGGTGGAGGGAGCCTCTAACCACCCCAGTTTGGACCAATTCATGGTGGAGGGAGCCTCTAACCAGCCCAGTTTGGACCAATTCATGGTGGAGGGAGCCTCTAAAAAACCCAGTTTGGACCAATTCATGGTGGAGGGAGCCTCTAAACAGCCCAGTTTGGGCAAATTCATGGTGGAGGGAGCCTCTAACCACCCCAGTTTGGACCAATTCATGGTGGAGGGAGCCTCTAAACAGCCAAGTTTGGACCAATTCATGGTGAAGGGAGCCTCTAAAAACCCGTTTGGACCAATTAATGGTGGAGGGAGCCTCTAACCAGCCCAGTTTGGGCAAATTCATGGTGGAGGGAGCCTCTAAACAGCCCAGTTTGGGCAAATTCATGGTGGAGGGAGCCTCTAACCAGCCCAGTTTGGACCAATTCATGGTGGAGGGAGCCTCTAACCAGCCCAGTTTGGACCAATTCATGGTGGAGGGAGCCTCTAACCAGCCCAGTTTGGACCAATTCATGGTGGAGGGAGCCTCTAACCAGCCCAGTTTGGACCAATTCATGGTGGAGGGAGCCTCTAAACAGCCCAGTTTGGGCAAATTCATGGTGGAGGGAGCCTCTAAAAAACCCAGTTTGGACCAATTCATGGTGGAGGGAGCCTCTAATTAGCCCAGTTTGGACCAATTAATTGTGGAGGGAGCCTCTAACCAGCCCAGTTTGGACCAATTAATGGTGGAGGGAGCCTCTAACCACCCCAGTTTGGACCAATTAATGGTGGAGGGAGCCTCTAACCACCCCAGTTTGGGCAAATTCATGGTGGAGGGAGCCTCTAACCAGCCCAGTTTGGACCAATTAATGGTGGAGGGAGCCTCTAAACAGCCAAGTTTTGGGAAATTCATGGTGGAGGGAGCCTCTAACCAGCCCAGTTTGGACCAATTCATGGTGGAGGGAGCCTCTAAACAGCCCAGTTTGGGCAAATTCATGGTGGAGGGAGCCTCTAAACAGCCCAGTTTGGGCAAATTCATGGTGGAGGGAGCCTCTAACCAGCCCAGTTTGGACCAATTAATGGTGGAGGGAGCCTCTAAACAGCCAAGTTTTGGGAAATTCATGGTGGAGGGAGCCTCTAACCAGCCCAGTTTGGACCAATTAATGGTGGAGGGAGCCTCTAACCACCCCAGTTTGGACCAATTCATGGTGGAGGGAGCCTCTAACCAGCCCAGTTTGGACCAATTAATGGTGGAGGGAGCCTCTAAACAGCCAAGTTTTGGGAAATTCATGGTGGAGGGAGCCTCTAACCAGCCCAGTTTGGACCAATTAATGGTGGAGGGAGCCTCTAACCACCCCAGTTTGGACCAATTCATGGTGGAGGGAGCCTCTAAACAGCCAAGTTTGGACCAATTCATGGTGGAGGGAGCCTCTAAAAACCCCAGTTTGGACCAATTCATGGTGGAGGGAGCCTCTAACCAGCCCAGTTTGGGCAAATTCATGGTGGAGGGAGCCTCTAATTAGCCCAGTTTGGACCAATTAATTGTGGAGGGAGCCTCTAACCAGCCCAGTTTGGACCAATTAATGGTGGAGGGAGCCTCTAACCACCCCAGTTTGGACCAATTAATGGTGGAGGGAGCCTCTAACCTGCCCAGTTTGGACCAATTAATGGTGGAGGGAGCCTCTAACCACCCCAGTTTGGACCAATTCATGGTGGAGGGAGCCTCTAACCAGCCCAGTTTGGACCAATTCATGGTGGAGGGAGCCTCTAATTAGCCCAGTTTGGACCAATTAATTGTGGAGGGAGCCTCTAACCAGCCCAGTTTGGACCAATTAATGGTGGAGGGAGCCTCTAACCACCCCAGTTTGGGCAAATTCATGGTGGAGGGAGCCTCTAACCAGCCCAGTTTGGACCAATTAATGGTGGAGGGAGCCTCTAAACAGCCAAGTTTTGGGAAATTCATGGTGGAGGGAGCCTCTAACCAGCCCAGTTTGGACCAATTCATGGTGGAGGGAGCCTCTAAAAACCCCAGTTTGGACCAATTCATGGTGGAGGGAGCCTCTAAACAGCCCAGTTTGGGCAAATTCATGGTGGAGGGAGCCTCTAACCAGCAGAGTTGGTGGAAATCAGGGTGGAGGGAGCCTCTAACCAGCAGAGTTGGGGGAAATCAGGGTGGAGGGAGCCTAGTATTAGCAGAATTGTGCAACGCTTATGGTGGATGAGTATGAGGATGCGGAGGAATTGGAGAGGTTGAGTACAGACATGGAGTTTCATGTTGGGGTGCTTTACACAGGTGGGCACAAAAATGACGGCTCTACCCAGTGGTGGTTCATTTTTATCAAAGTGAGCCGGTCGGCACTCTCAGCTGACAGACGGGTGCGCTTGTCAGTGATGATGCCACCGGCTGCACTGAACACCCTCTCAGATAGGACGCTGGCGGCAGGACAGGACAGCACCTCCAAGGCATATAGGGCAAGTTCAAGCCACAGGTCCAACTTCGACACCCAATACGTGTAGGGCGCAGAGGGGTCGGAGAGGACAGGGCTGTGGTCGGAAAGGTATTCCCGCAACATGCGCCTATACTTCTCACGCCTGGTGACACTAGGACCCTCCGTGGCGGCACTTTGGCGAGGGGGTGCCATCAAGGTGTCCCAGACCTTAGACAGTGTGCCCCTCGTTTGTGTGGACCGGTGAGAACTTGGTTGCCTACTGGAGGAACTGCCCTCCCTGCCGCCAACGTCACATGCTGGAAACATCTCCATCATATTCTGCACCAATTGCCTGTGGCAAGCATTGATGCGATTGGCCCTCCCCTCTACCGGAATAAAAGACGAGATGTTGTTTTTATACCGGGGGTCAAGGATAGCAAAGATCCAGTACTGGTTGTCCTCCATGATTTTGACAATACGCTTGTCGGTTGTAAAGCACCCCAACATGAACTCAGCCATGTCTGCCACAGTGTTAGTTGGCATGACTCCTCTGGCCCCACCGGAAAGTTCAATCTCCATTTCCTCCTCATCCTCCATGTCTACCCATCCGCGCTGCAACAATGGGACGATTCGAAGTTGCCCGGAAGCCTCCTGTATCACCATCACATCATCGGACAACTCTTCTTCCTCCTCCTCCTCCTCCTCCTCCTCCTCCATTAAACGCAGTGAAGCGGACAGATGTGTGGACCTACTCTCCAGCTGTGACGGATCGGATGCTATCCCTGACTCCTCTGTGTGATCTGAGTTATCCCTGATGTCAATCAGGGATTCTCTCAGAACACACAAGAGCGGGATTGTAAGGCTCACCATCGCATCCTCAGAGCTCACCCTCCTTGTGGACTCCTCAAAGACCCGTAGGATGTCACAAAGGTCTCTCATCCATGGCCACTCATGGATGTGAAACTGAGGCAGCTGACTTTGTGGCACCCTAGGGTTTTGTAGCTGGTATTCCATCAAAGGTCTCTGCTGCTCAACCACTCTATTCAACATCTGAAACGTTGAGTTCCAGCGTGTGGGGACGTCGCACAAAAGCCGGTGTTGTGGCACATGCAGGCGTTGCTGGAGAGATTTTAAGCTAGCAGCGGCTACTGTCGACTTGCGAAAGTGGGCGCACATGCGCCGCACTTTCACCAGTAGCTCTGGAACATTGGGGTAGCTCTTTAGGAAACGTTGCACCACTAGGTTGAAGACGTGGGCCAGGCATGGAACATGTTGGAGTCCGGCAAGCTCCAGAGCTGCTACCAGGTTCCGGCCGTTATCACAAACGACCATGCCTGGGCCCAGGTGCAGCGGCTCAAACCATATTGCCGTCTCATCGAGGAGGGCATCCCTCACCTCGGAGGCAGTGTGCTGTCTGTCCCCCAAGCTGATCAGCTTCAGCACAGCCTGCTGACGTCTACCAACGCCAGTGCTGCAACGTTTCCAACTCGTAGCTGGGGTCAATCTAACAGCGGAGGAGGAGGCGGTGGCGGAGGAGGAGGCGGTGGCGGAGGAGGAGGCGGTAGAGGAGGAGGAGGAGGGGGGTGTTCTTCTCGTGTCCCTGCCAGGAATGTTAGGCGGGGAGACGAGGTACACCGGGCCAGTTTGGGAAGCAGTCCCAGCCTCAACTACATTCACCCAGTGTGCCGTCAGTGAAATGTAGCGTCCCTGTCCGCATGCACTTGTCCACGCGTCGGTGGTCAAGTGGACCTTTGTGCAAAGCGCGGAACTAAGGGCCCGCCTGATGTTGAGTGACACGTGCTGGTGCAAGGCGGGGACGGCACACCGGGAGAAGTAGTGACGGCTAGGGACGGCATAGCGAGGTGCCGCAGTTGCCATCAGGTCCAGGAAGGTGGGAGTTTCAACAAGCCGGAACGCCAACATCTCCTGGGCCAGCAGTTTAGCGATGTTGGCGTTCAAGGCTTGCGCGTGTGGGTGGTTAGCAGTGTATTTCTGCCGCCGCTCCAATGTCTGAGAGATGGTGGGTTGTTGTAAAGAAACGCCTGATGGTGCCTTTGATGGTGCAGGAGAAGGAGATAAGACAGGACCAGGGGAGGATGAGGTAGAAGTCAACAAAGTGGCGGAGGCAGATGAAGTGGTGTCCTGGCTCGTCCTCTGGAGTGCATCGCCAGCACAGTCAGCAGTGGCAGTGGCAGAGGCAGAGGCAGAGGCAGTGGCAGTGGCGTGAACGGCAGGCGGCCTTTGTCCTGCCGTTGCTGCCTGCCACTGATTCCAGTGCTTGGATTCCAAATGACGGCGCATTGAAGTGGTGGACAGGTTGCTCTTCTCAGAGCCCCTAATCAATTTCGAGAGGCAAATTGTGCAGACAACACTATATCTGTCCTCGGCACATTCCTTGAAAAAACTCCACACCTTCGAGAAACGTGCCCTCGAGGTGGGAGTTTTTCGGGGCTGGGTACGAACTGGAACATCTTGGGAGATTCCGGGTGTGGCCTGGCTTCGCCTAAGCTGCTGACCTCTGCCTCTGCCTCTAGCTACCCTTTTTGGTGCTGCACCTGCCTCAACATCCACACTACTTTCCCCGCTTGACATCCCCCCTGTCCAGGTCGGGTCAGTGTCCTCATCATCCACCACTTCCTCTTCCAACTCCTGTCTCATCTCCTCCTCCCGCACAATGCGCCGGTCAACTGGATGCCCTGACGGCAACTGCGTCACATCATCGTCGATGAGGGTGGGTTGCTGGTCATCCACCACCAAATCGAACGGAGATGGAGGAGACTCTAGTGTTTGAGCATCTGGACACAGATGCTCCTCTGTTAGGTTCGTGGAATCGTGACGTGGAGAGGCAGGTTGAGGGACAATGAAAGGAGCGGAGAACAGCTCTGGGGAGCAGGGACAGTTTGGGTTATTGTTCTGTAAAGCTTCGGAATTTTGGGAGGAAGGAAGACAAGACTGTTGGGTAATAGGAGGAGAGGAGGCAGAGTCTGACTGGCTGCTGGACAATGTGCTGTAAGCGTTCTCTGACAGCCATTGCAAGACCTGTTCCTGGTTCTCGGGCCTACTAAGGTTTGTACCCTGCAGTTTAGTTAATGTGGCAAGCAACCCTGGCACTGTGGAGTGGCGCAATGCTTGCTGCCCCACAGGAGTAGGCACGGGACGCCCTGTGGCTTCACTGCTACCTTGCTCCCCAGAACCATTCCCCCGACCTCCCCACGGCCTCGTCCACGTCCCTTTCCGGGAGCCTTGCGCATTTTGAATTCCTAGTTAGAAATTGGCACTGTATACCAGTAGTAAAAATTGTGGGTGCACGTAACCCCAATATATTCTTTGAATTCCCAGTCAGAAACTGGCACTATATGGCAGTAGCAAGAAATGAGGGTATTTGTATTCCCAATATACTCTTTGAATTCCCAGTCAGACAATGGCACTGTATACCAGTAGTAAAAATTGTGGGTGCACGTAACCCCAATATATTCTTTGAATTACCAGTCAGAAACTGGCACTATATGGCAGTAGCAAGAAATGAGGGTATTTATAACCCCAATATATTCTTTGAATTCCCAGTCAGACAATGGCACTGTATACCAGTAGTAAAAATTGTGGGTGCACGTAACCCCAATATATTCTTTGAATTCCCAGTCAGAAACTGGCACTATATGGCAGTAGCAAGAAATGAGGGTATTTGTAAACCCAATATATTCTTTGAATTCCCAGTCAGACAATGGCACTGTATACCAGTAGTAAAAATTGTGGGTGCACGTAACCCCAATATATTCTTTGAATTCCCAGTCAGACACTGGCACTATATGGCAGTAGCAAGAAATGAGGGTATTTGTATTCCCAATATATTCTTTGAATTCCCAGTCAGACAATGGCACTGTATACCAGTAGTAAAAATTGTGGGTGCACGTAACCCCAATATATTCTTTGAATTACCAGTCAGAAACTGGCACTATATGGCAGTAGCAAGAAATGAGGGTATTTATAACCCCAATATATTCTTTGAATTCCCAGTCAGACAATGGCACTGTATACCAGTAGTAAAAATTGTGGGTGCACGTAACCCCAATATATTCTTTGAATTCCCAGTCAGAAACTGGCACTATATGGCAGTAGCAAGAAATGAGGGTATTTGTATTCCCAATATACTCTTTGAATTCCCAGTCAGACAATGGCACTGTATACCAGTAGTAAAAATTGTGGGTGCACGTAACCCCAATATATTCTTTGAATTACCAGTCAGAAACTGGCACTATATGGCAGTAGCAAGAAATGAGGGTATTTGTATTCCCAATATATTCTTTGAATTCCCAGTCAGACAATGGCACTGTATACCAGTAGTAAAAATTGTGGGTGCACGTAACCCCAATATATTCTTTGAATTCCCAGTCAGAAACTGGCACTATATGGCAGTAGCAAGAAATGAGGGTATTTGTATTCCCAATATACTCTTTGAATTCCCAGTCAGACAATGGCACTGTATACCAGTAGTAAAAATTGTGGGTGCACGTAACCCCAATATATTCTTTGAATTCCCAGTCAGACACTGGCACTATATGGCAGTAGCAAGAAATGAGGGTATTTGTATTCCCAATATATTCTTTGAATTCCCAGTCAGACAATGGCACTGTATACCAGTAGTAAAAATTGTGGGTGTATATAGCCCCAATTCTATTGCTAGGGGACTTGCAGGGTATTTCTGGGGTGAAGGTGGGGGGGCACACCGTTGGAACGGGTATCGGGGTATATATCGGGTATACGGGAATACACTGACAGTGTATTCCATTCAGGATCCTGGGAAAGCTGGGTTGCGGCGATTGAGCCCGTCAGTGCCACGTTACACTGACAAGCTTCTCCCTGGAATTTAGCTCTTACAAGAGCTGTTGGTTGTCTTCTCCTTCCTATCCTAGCCTGTCCCTGCCTACCCAGAATCTAAGCCCTAGCTAGCTGGACGGAAACCTCCGTCCTCGGTGAATTGCAAGCTCAGAATGACGCGAAGCTGGGCGTCGCTGTTCTTTTAAATTAGAGGTCACATGTTTTCGGCAGCCAATGGGTTTTGCCTACTTTTTTCAACGTCACCGGTGTCGTAGTTCCTGTCCCACCTACCCAGCGCTGTTATTGGAGCAAAAAAGGCGCCAGGGAAGGTGGGAGGGGAATCGAGTAATGGCGCACTTTACCACGCGGTGTTCGATTCGATTCGAACATGCCGAACAGCCTAATATCCGATCGAACATGAGTTCGATAGAACACTGTTCGCTCATCTCTAGTAGTTATATTTTTATACATAGGAGTAGTATTATAGTAGTTATATACTTGTACATAGGAGTCAGTATTATAGGAGTTATATTCTTGTACTTAGGGGGCAGTATTATAGTAGTTATATTCTTGTACATAGGAGCAGTACTATAGTAGTTATATTCTTGTACATAGGAGCAGTATTATAGTAGTTAAATTCTTAAACATAGGAGCAGTATTATAGTAGTTATATTCTTGCACATAGGCGGCAGTATTATAGTAGTTATATTCTTGTATATAGGGGCAGTATTATAGTAGTTATATTCTTGTACATAGGAGCAGTATTATAGTAGTTATTTTCTTGTACATAGGGAGCAGTATCATAGTAGTTATATTCTTGTACATAGGAGCAGTATTATAGTAGTTATATTCTTGTACATAGGAGTAGTATTATAATAGTTATATTCTTGCACATAGGCGGCAGTATTATAGTAGTTATATTCTTGTATATAGGGGCAGTATTATAGTAGTTATATTCTTGTACAAAGGAGCAGTATTATAGTAGTTATATTCTTGTACATAGGAGTAGTATTATAGTAGTTATATTCTTGTACATAGGAGCAGTATTATAGTAGTTATATTCTTGTACATAGGAGCAGTATTATAGTAGTTATATTCTTGTACATAGGAACAGTATTATAGTAGTTATATTCTTGTACATAGGAGCAGTATTATAGTAGTTATATTCTTGTATATAGGAGTAGTATTATAGTAGTAATACTCTTGAACATAGGAGTAGTATTATAGTAGTTATATTCTTGTACATAGGAGCAGTATTATAGTAGTTATATTCTTGTACATAGGAGCAGTATTATAGTACTTATATTCTTGTACATAGGAGCAGTATTAAAGTAGTTATATTCTTGTATATATGAGCAGCGTTATAGTAGTTATATTCTTGTATATAGGAGCAGTATTATAGTAGTTATATTCTTGTACATAGGAGCAGTATTATAGTAGTTATATTTTTATACATAGGAGTAGTATTATAGTAGTTATATACTTGTACATAGGAGTCAGTATTATAGGAGTTATAGTCTTGTACTTAGGGGGCAGTATTATAGTAGTTATATTCTTGTACATAGGAGCAGTACTATAGTAGTTATATTCTTGTACATAGGAGCAGTATTATAGTAGTTAAATTCTTAAACATAGGAGCAGTATTATAGTAGTTATATTCTTGCACATAGGCGGCAGTATTATAGTAGTTATATTCTTGTATATAGGGGCAGTATTATAGTAGTTACTGTATATTCTTGTACATAGGAGCAGTATTATAGTAGTTATATTCTTGTATATAGGGGCAGTATTATAGTAGTTATATTCTTGTATACAGGGGCAGTATTATAGTAGTTATATTCTTGTACATAAGAGCAGTATTATAGTAGTTATTTTCTTGTACATAGGGAGCAGTATTATAGTAGTTATATTCTTGTACATAGGAGCAGTATTATAGTAGTTATATTCTTGTACATAGGAGCAGTACTATAGTAGTTATATTCTTGTACATAGGAGCAGTATTATAGTAGTTAAATTCTTAAACATAGGAGCAGTATTATAGTAGTTATATTCTTGCACATAGGTGGCAGTATTATAGTAGTTAAATTCTTAAACATAGGAGCAGTATTATAGTAGTTATATTCTTGCACATAGGTGGCAGTATTATAGTAGTTATATTCTTGTATATAGGGGCAGTATTATAGTAGTTATATTCTTGTACATAGGAGTAGTATTATAGCAGTTATATTCTTGTACATAGGAGCAGTATTATAATAGTTATATTCTTGTACATAGGAGGTAGTATTATAGTAGTTATATTCTTGTACATAGAGTAGTATTATAGTAGTTATATTCTTGTACATAGGAGTAGTATTATAGTAGTTATATTCTTGTACATAGGAGTAGTATTATAGTAGTTATATTCTTGCACATAGGCGGCAGTAT
Source organism: Leptodactylus fuscus (assembly GCF_031893055.1). Lineage (NCBI taxonomy): Eukaryota > Metazoa > Chordata > Amphibia > Anura > Leptodactylidae > Leptodactylus > Leptodactylus fuscus. The sequence continues at coordinate 26,747,572 of NC_134266.1, read as the reverse complement.
TATAGTAGTTATATTCTTGTATATAGGGGCAGTATTATAGTAGTTATATTCTTGTACATAGGAGCAGTATTATAGTAGTTATTTTCTTGTACATAGGGAGCAGTATTATAGTAGTTATATTCTTGTACATAGGAGCAGTATTATAGTAGTTATATTCTTGTACATAGGAGCAGTATTATAGTAGTTATATTCTTGTACATAGGAGCAGTATTATAGTAGTTATATTCTTGCACATAGGCGGCAGTATTATAGTAGTTATATTCTTGTATATAGGGGCAGTATTATAGTAGTTATATTCTTGTACATAGGAGGTAGTATTATAGTAGTTATATTCTTGTACATAGGAGTAGTATTATAGTAGTTATGTTCTTGTACATAGGAGCAGTATTATAGTAGTTTTATTCTTGTACATAGTAGTATTATAGTAGTTATCTTCCTGTACATAAAGTAGTATTATAGTACTTATATTCTTGTACATAGGAGCAGTATTATAGTACTTATACTCTTGTACATAGGAGTAGTATTATAGTAGTTATGTTCTTTTAAAGATAAGATAATCCTTTAATAGTCCCACATTGGGGAAATTTCAGCATGTTACAGCAGCATAGTAATATAGGTACAGGATAATACACAGTAATATATTACAGACGTAGACACACATAAGCTGAGAAGAGAAGATATACTAGGAGTCCATAGCAGCTAAGGAAAAACGGAAGAGAAAGAGGAAGACCTCATGGTCATCGTCATAATTAGAGATGAGCGAGTACTGTTCGGATCAGCCGATCCGAACAGCATGCACGCATTGAAATGAATGGAAGCACCTGGTACTTCCGCTTTGACGCCGGCCGCCTAACCCCCCGGGTGCCGGCTACTTCCATTCATTTCAATGCGTGCGTGCTGTTCGGATTGGCTGATCCGAACAGTACTCGCTCATCTCTAGTCATAATCATTAGTTCTCTGTGCGGAGTGATCTTCACTTGGTCTGATGTAGATTATACAGCCTGGTCGCGGTTGGAAGGAAGGACCTGCGATAGTGCTCCTTCTCACACTTGGGGTGAAGCAGACGGTCACTTACAGTGCTGCCAAGTCCCATCAGGGTCCCATACATGGGGTGGGATTTGTTCTCCCGCATGGAGGTCACCACAGACAGTACATAGGAGGTAGTATTATAGTAGTTATATTCTTTCACATAGGAGCAATATTATAGTATTTATATTCTTGCACATAGGCGGCAGTATTATAGTAGTTATATTCTTGTATATAGGAGCAGTATTATAGTAGTTATATTCTTGTATATAGGAGCAGTATTATAGTAGTTATTTTCTTGTACATAGGGGGCAGTATTATAGTAGTTATATTCTTGTATATAGGAGTAGTATTATGGTAGTTATATTCTTGTGCATAGGAGCAGTATTATAGTAGTTATATTCTTGTATATAGGAGTAGTATTATGGTAGTTATATTCTTGTGCATAGGAGCAGTATTATAGTAGTTATATTCTTGTACATAGGAATAGTATTATAGTAGTTATATTTTTGTACATAGCGAGCAGTATTATAGTAGTTATATTCTTATATATAGGAGCAGTATTATGGTAGTTATATTATATATAGGGGCAGTAATATTATAGTAGTTATAATCTTGTACATAGTAGGAGTAGTATAGTAGTTGTATTCTTGTACATAGGAGTAGTATTATAGTAGTTATATGCTTGTACATAGGAGTAGTATTATAGTAGTTATATGCTTGTACATAGGAGTAGTATTATAGTAGTTATATGCTTGTACATAGGAGTAGTATTATAGTAGTTATATTCTTATATATAGGGGCAGTATTATAGTAGTTATATTCTTATATACAGGGGCAGTATTATGATTGTTAAAATCTAATGAAGAGGTGAATAAAAAGATAAAATTTCCTACTTTTCTAATAAATTGTATTAAGGAACAGATATATGCACAAGTGTGGTGAGATGATATTTTTCTCTTTCGAGCTGATGGGATGTCATCTGCCCTTTTCATATTCTTGTCTTCATTATATTTCTCCATCACAGATTTGCGCCTGTAGGTGAAAATATTATTTTCACATCTGAAGTTTCCCTGGTACAATCTCTTTTTACAGCGGCTTTGATTTGAGATCAGAGGAGGACTCGTCTTCTTGCCTTTGGCTTGATGACTATTGAGCAGCCCATGTTCAGAATCTTCTATATGACCCATGAAAGGAAGCTGAGATAATTCTCTGCCCATACCACCAACGCACATTGCAGAATGTCTTAATAGAGGAAAGAGTTGTAAAGGACAGGGCCGTACTCAACTCAAATATTAATACACAAGTGGCAATCCATGGGGTGGCTCCAGGGAAAACTAAAATTGTCCAGATATTTATCCTTCAACTCATTGTCTTGTTGACATGTACTACATAAGTAGTCAGCTAGCCAAGTTAATTGAGTACTAGCCACCCCATTAATCCACACTACTATCTCCTAAGAGCATCTCATGGTCTGGAGGACTCAGAATTACATGGACATCCCATTGACTTCATTGGGTCATTGCAATACTTCATTTCTCCTGCGGTGGTGCTGTTGAGAAATTGAACACTTGATACTGAAGTCCCTCACGGATTACTGCTGATCGCTTATTGTTAGGGGGTTCCTTCTACAGGTCAGATCACTTAAAGTGATTGTGTCACCAGAATGTATTTATTTTTTTAACGTTAAACATGTATTTTAGGGGATATCTTTGCAGCAGTCACCACATTTACATCACAGTCAGGGTTACAATAAAATATAACACCTCTATAGATAACTCCATTACATCACTACTGACAATAGATGATGTCACAGCTTATCTAATAACATGTCTAGAGAACTCTCCCATAGACCTCAGGGAGTCCAGACTATTGCTCCCTATGGCCATGACTGTGTTGCAAAGCAGATCACTAAATGCTGTTAACAGAGAAGAGAAGAAGCTCAGGGAAGATGGCCGCCCCATAATTGTACACAGAAAATTGAACTTAAAAGTATGCACAATCAGAAAAAAATAATAAATGTCATCTATTTTTAATAAATCGAAAGAAATAATTGGTTATACATTCCATTTAAAGGGTCTACAAGACACACGGTAGAACGAAGTGGGCGAGTTTTCAACTTTACTGGATGCCATGACCACTTTGTTCTAGATGTGGTGATGTTCTACAAATTCTTGAGGTCTACTGTGTGAATAGGGGTGTAGTTATAGCGGGTGCACAGGTAACAGTTACTACCTAGGGTGCATCCAAAGGCCTCTCTAAAACATAAGGAGACACCAGTATTATAGATGACATATGGTAGGTGGGGCCGCCATAACAGATTATGCATTTGGGCCCAGGAGTCATACCCCACATTCCTATATTCACATTGGTCTGGGTATAACATTCACAAGAACATTGCTGCTGTGTCTACCAGAACAGTAGGACTCTATGGAGGAGGCCATGGCCAGCTGGCTCGCTGCATATTCATCCCCACGTAGAGATGTTCTGTGTTTGGCTGCTCGATGCAGAAGGCTTTCCTTCAGAGAGTTTTGACGGACAGCGCATCAGCCGGGTGGGAGGGAGGAATCGCTCCTTGCAGCTGTGCTAAAGAAAGCTCAATAATATGCTGCATTGTACGACGCCTGCTTATAGTGCCAGCGCTTTACATTTCCAGCCTGAAGAATATAAGGCCCACAATTTTCCTTCCCCCCACAATGGAGTCTTTCATCTCATTTTTATTTATGGAGGAAGCCTTTCTTTGGGAATCTACATTTCAACAGATAAGACATAAGTGCTTCATTAGCGCTGACGAACTGATTAGCTCTCCGCCGCACAGCCATCTTACTGTCTCGCTTTATCCTTAGTTTTGTGACTTTGTTAAATAAGTGCTAATTTGTTCCTTATTAGCTACAAGGGCTCTTTTCATGTTTCTAGATGTGAAATCGTTCAAGTCGGTGCACATGTTCCATTCGAGTCCTCCACCAAAAATATTTGGTATTCTCCACCAGGATCACCTGCTGATATGTGGAATATAGGCCTGTGAGAGTCACTAAGCTAGTCATGGCACAATAGACGGCCTGATGGGCCCTCTTGATGGTATCTCCAGAGGGGTTGTAAACAGTAGGTGCCCATTTTAGTAAATAGTATAGATGTTCTACTTGGCACCACCTCCCCTTAGTTTAAAGTACTCAGCACTGGAAAAATGCAAAGTACTCCCAGAGTAGATGGCCATTGATTTTAATGAGGCTTGACAATGTAATTCCCTTGAGATTCAGCTGATTCCAGGAGTTCGGAGCAATAAAACTAACAGAATTGTATGTTGTTGTATGCCTGAACCACCACAAAGTGGTCCTCTTTGTCATTGCTATCCACCACCGGGCCTCGAGGTCTACAGTAAGACCCAAGGTTGTCTGTTTAATTCACCACTGGGGCCCAAGACGTTCTATGAAGCACTTAGGTCTTCTAGTTGATTCACCAACAAGCACAAGGTGTTCTACAGCACACTTCAGTCTTCTGATTGATTCACCATGAGCCTAAGTCGTACTATGATGCACTTAGGTCTTCTGGTTGATCCACCAATGAGCCACAAGGTTTTCTATAACACACTTCAGTCTTCTGATTGATTCACCATGAACCCAAGACGTCATATGATGCCCTTAGGTCTTCTGGTAGTTCCACCAACGAGTACAAGGTGTTCTATGGCACACTTCAGTCTTCTGATTGATTCATCATGAGCCTAAGACGTACTATGATGCACTTAGGTCTTCTGGTAGATCCACCAATGAGCACAAGGTATTCTATAGCACACTTCAGTCTTCTGATTGATTCACCATGAGTCTAAGACATACTATGATGCACTTGTGTCTTCTGGTTGATCCACCAAGGAGCCCCAAGGTTTTCTATAACAAACTTCAGTCTTCTTATTGATTCACCATGAACCCAAGACGTTCTATGATGCACTTGGGTCTTCTGGTTGATCATTCCACCAGTGGTGCTCAACCTAACTGATAATGAACAAAAAAAATGCAGTTTCTTCCCCTCCCAGGGCCCAATCATACATTTGACTTATTGTTGTCAAACAGCTCACCCAGTTTACAGAGGTAACCTCAGGGGTTTGTATATCTGATGTTGTATATGGGGACCTTTAGTCAACATGTTGCTTGGACCACATTGTGTCTTAAAGTCTATGATGAGACACCAGTAGTGCCCAATTTGATTGATTTTGAGGAAATTACTCAGCAGCTCCATCTCCCAAGTAAGACCCATGATATGGTTAACTGTTTGCTACAATGACCTGCCCTAATTTTAGAATGAGTCAAATGATAGTTACCACTAAATGGTCCTCGTAGTCTTATTCCTCCTTACCAAAACCTACACAAAGTGGTTCTCTTCACCCCTAGATCTTAAGATCTACATTGAGTCACTTGCATTTTCTGGTTAATCGTTCAACCAGTGTTGGCCAACTAAATTGATACTGTGGCTTCCACATATCGCTCAGTAGGGCCCATTATTTTAACTTTTTGCTGTCATTGGCTTGTTCTTCGCTACCCTAATCGCCTCTCCTTTCAGACAACTTGCTGCTGGGTCCATCCCTGAGCTCCCGTGTGTTCTTGTTAATAATTCTGCCAATGGTGCCCATCCTAATTGATCCTGCGGAATTTGTAAGCAGGTCATCCCTCCAAAGGGCCCACAATATGTTGAGTTCTGCACTTCTTAATACTCATCTCTGGTCCTCATAGGCTTACTCCTCTTTATCTGAACTTGCACAGAGTATTTTCCTTCACTATTAGTGAACTGACTGTTGGGATCACCATTGGGCACCAGGTTTAAGATGGTGGATCAGATTATTATGAGTTATCATCTTGAGTCATCTGGACAATCATTTGACCCAGTATCAGACTGTCCCACCAGAGTATCAGCTACTCTGGTGGGCCTTGTCTATAATACAATGATGGCACAGCAGAAGACACCCACAGTTAAAGGGAATTATGGTCTATTTTGTAGGGTTTTTTGGAGGTTGTAAATTTACTTGGTGAAACCTCAGTCTGACACTAATTTCACAAATTCTCCAGTATCGAGCTACTCGACTCAATACTGGAGCATTTCCATGCCTTTCCAAATAGGGTCAACAATACGGGGTGAACCCTACTGAATGCAGTCAAATACCTGACCCAACCCAAAAAAATCCATTCCAGTCAACCATTATGGGTTGTCGTTGGAAATTTATATGTCAGTAACCCCCCAAAAAATAGTGATAGTTGTACAAGTCACACATTAGACACAACACTGTGATAACAAAGTGTAGTTGTACCTCTCAGATGTTCTACTTACTGCAGTTTTTGCCCTGACTGTCCACTAGGGGCGCTGCTCTGTTAGTACTTAGAGCTAATTGAAGCATGGTGTAATGCTATAATGAACGCTTATACAGAGAGATTAAACCATTAGTATTAGCCGATTTATCTTTGTGAGTATCAGTGAGTTTCTCGACAAGAGGAAGGTTAATGTGAACCCTGCGTACACGGTGAAGGGCAAGTTAATTAAGGGCAGGGTAGTTGGAGGCTTTTAGGATGTTCGGCAGTCTCATTTCGCTGGAGGGAGATTGTGTTGTCAAACTAATCTGATATTATTTTGTGACAGGACAAGTGACTGACCGTACGAATATAATAAGGCCTATGGGGGGAATGTTATAGAGCGGGAGCCCTGCTGGGGAGGATTTATGGGCTGGTTGGGCTGCAGGTAATGGGATTTTGGCCAGGGGTTTATACAATTATAAAGACGTTTCACCCAGCCTGAATTTTTTTTACATAATATTAAAATTGTGCCCTCATATCAGCAAGCTTATAAAATTATTACTAAATGGAAAATTCTTCACTTGTGTTTTTTGGTTGAGATTTTTAAAAATTCCTTCCATTCTAGGAAGGTTCTAGGTGAACCTTTTAGAGACTGAGTGCCCAAACTGCAACCCAAAACCCACTAGTTTATCACAAAGTACCAACACAGCAATTTAACCTTAATGTGCGGATCCACAATTACAGACCTGCAAAATATGGTCATACGAATGGGGTTTTATAGAGCTTTCTGTTCCACTGTGACCTCCACACAGTCCAATCTGCTCCACAGAGGCCCCCACACAGTACAATCTGCTCCACAGTGGCCCCCATACATATGATCTGCTGCACAGTGGTCCCCACACAGTACAATTTGCTCCACAGTGGCCTCCATACAGTATAATCTGTTCCACAGATGGGTGCCCAAAGAGAGGGCTCTGAGTGCCACCTCTGGCACCCGTGCCATAGGTTCGCCATCATGGGTATAGGCTATAGGGTGGGCTGGTCTCGGTCACATGGAGCACTTTTTAGGAGCAGAACACATCCTTGGTGTAAGTAAGGGTCATACGCCAACTATCGGCCACATTAACATCCATCTACGTCACAAAACTGGTGTAGGTGAGTTTATAGATTCCCCAAATTGTCTCCAAATTTGTTGATAGATATAATATACATGTTCCATCCTATATCAGTTAATTATTTATACTGCATACCCTATACCTGTGACCGACCTCGGACTCTCCTATAGACTGCTGGTACATACGAGCACTCTATAGAAGATGTCTATCCCCTACCCTGAGATTTGCGTGATTTGCCGGTGCCCTTCATCAGGAAACTTGTCACAATATATCACATCAAGCATAGGACGTAATCCCTACAGAGCCCTCCACAGGGCTATAGGTCATGGCATATATATGTGAAGCGCATTTTCCTAGATGCTAAAAGCTGCAATAACTGAGACGTCTTCACCTCGTGTCCATCCATTAGAAGGATCCCATCTTCACTCTCGGTAAATGACTAGCACATCAATTGAAGTTTCTATTTTTCTGCATGACCCCAACTTCTCGCATATGTTTGGTGCCCTTCGCTCAGTCTTTGGGTATTTATAGTGCTGGTTATTGCTTATTGTCAAGAACCTGTTAAGTGCTTCTCACTTGTCCGCACGGACACGAGCAAATTTAATTCACTATTTTCACTATGTAATTTTTTGTTTTATTGGTTTGAAATCTCATAAATCCTGTAGCCAAAAATAATATGTGTAGAAACTGCAGCTTGTCCTGCAAAAAACAAGACCTCCTAATTCTATTCTAATGCAAATGTTTAAAAAATAATAATTTCTGTAATGTCGAGATGAAAAATTAAAAATCTGGGGTATTTTTGATGCCCAAAAATTTAAAACCTTTTGTAATGTAGAGATAAAAAATGTATTTTTTTCTGTGATCCTGAAGTCCAAAAATCGATTGTTCCTGAAGGGGTTAAAGGGGTTTCTGTAATGTTAAGATTTTAAATTTCAAATTTTGTAATTTTAAGACGAAAAATTTAAAAACTTGTGTGGCCTTGAAGCCCAAAAAAGGTTTGGTTCTGAAGACGTTAAAAGGGTTTCCTCTATAGACAGTCACGAAGTATTGATCAGGTAGATCCTCAATCACTGGGAATCTCTACTATTGCCTCTGGGGCCACAATGTCCCTTGTGACTTGAATAGGTCTGTGTTGCAATTCCTTACACGGCCTCTTGTTTAGAGTGGCGCTGTTGATGTTTTCCATCTCACTACTAACATTAGGTGGAAATTAGGCCTAAGTTCTCCTTATAGTAAACTTGTTGTTTATATTTCTTTCTTAAAATCATCACTTTAAGATTTATAGCTGGGTAAAATGTGTGTGGATCTCTTAAAGGGAATGTGTTACATGAAAAATGGCAGTCATTCTGTAGGCGGCATGTACTAGAGCAGGTGGAGCTGAAGAGATTGATATATAATTTAGTGGGAAAAGATTCAGTATGAACTGTCATTTATCCACTGAAATTTCTGCTCTTTCTGTGATGTGAACTCAAAGAGGCGGAGCTATCAGTGATTGACTGATCACTCAACCACTGATAGCTCCGCCTCTTGGACTTCACATCATAGAAAAAGCAAAAATTTCACTGGATAAATGGCATGTTATATGGAGTCTTTTGCCACCAACCTATATATCAATCTGCTCAGCTCCTCCGGCTCTATAACATGCTGTACAACACTTTTTCATGTGATAGGTTCCTTTAAATTCTTTTGAAGAAGGGAAATAGAGAGCTATTGTCAAATATTTTCACAAACCATAGAGTAATGCTAAAAATACCAAATCTTAGTCCTAAATGTGCCATAATTCTACCATCTAGTGCCATCATACTATAATAGAGCCATACACAGCATAAATAACACCGCTATACTGTGCCTATATAATACCGCAGCAGGATCCAAAGTCTAAATTTGAGATGACTGAGGAGATAAGGTGTATGGCCTGTAGTGAGTAGCTTGCAAGGGGGGGGGGGGGGAATGGTGGCTCCCAGGCACTTGCCATGCTATAAATCAGCCCTGCTTTTTGAAGCCCATCTGGTATGGGTCAATATCTATTAATGACCCGTCATTATTGCCTGACTAAAGTAAATTAACCCGATTAGTCCAGGCTGGCTGCCCCCACATAACTACTCACCGGTAGTTGCCAGATTAGTAGAGGAATCAATCCTGAGTCCTGAGGTCATCAGAACATGCAGATGTAGCAGAGGTGAATTTGTCATTCATTGCTTCTCTGCATCTCCAGTGATAAGATAAGGCAGATAGCTTACCTGCCCCTTTAAATGCCAATATCTTACAATTACCGAAAAGTCTTTTTTTGTTATGGTCACATTTTTATCCCCCACAAATTACAGATCCTACTCAATTCACGTCAGGGGTCAAGTGTCAGACTGTAAATGTTGTTCACCGGAATGTAAATTTATTAAGATGGAAGGGGAACCACATTGATTTACCATTTAACATGTCACATGACCTATTTTAAGTAGCCCCCATGTCCAAACGGAGCATTTTTCCCAATTGAAGTATATTAGTAATTTTCTTCTGAAGACGTTCTATATACGTTTACTTAAAGTAAATCCAAATCGGAGATGCCCTTTAAATTGTCAAATCGGTATGGAGGGTCTGAAAAATCAATAAAATGGAAGACTATCAGAGCTGAAATTGTGGTCAGCTGTAGACATTAGTTTTTTATGGTCATAATTAAAAAAAAACACACAGGAAATCACAAAAAAATAACTGAATTCTAACTCCGCCTCCTCTTAAAGGGTACCTGTCATCATAATTTATTGTTGCATAACGTAGCAGTACATGTAATTATAAGAAAATTTGCAATATATCTTATCAAGGAAAATTGTCATCCTCCTCGTATAGGTGGTAAGATGGTCGTGACCTCTATTTATGGTATTTTCTCTTCTTGTCTTTCAGTTTCTAGTGAAGATCTACACGCCAGCCTATATTTTATCAATGCATCTCTGCAAGAGGTAGTATTTGCTAGCACCACGGGGGCCTTGGTACCCTGCCCTGCAGAAGGAGTCCCCCGTGTGACGCTCAGATGGTACCTAGCAACGGGCGAGGAGATCTACGATGTCCCTGGGATCCGCCACGTCCACCCTAATGGCACTCTCCAAATTTTCCCCTTCCCTCCTTCAAGCTTTAATAACTTAATCCACGATAATACTTATTATTGCACAGCTGAAAACCCTTCAGGGAAAATCAGGAGTCAGGATGTCCACATTAAGGCCGGTAAGTGGTTTAAAAAATAATAAAAATAAATAAAAAAAATTATGAAAAATGTAATTTTTTTTCTGTGTTTAAATTGAAAATTTGTTATTTGTTAAATTTTTTTTACCTGTAGATTTTTTTTATTTTCTGGGGGCAGCCATATTGGAGCCACTCATTTCCTTCCTGTGTTGGTAATGTGCATGAATGCTGAAATGAATGGTAACTAATAGGCAGAGCAATGTCATAGAATGTCTTAGTCTTCAGGAATTGATGGAGTACAGAATCCTCCACTGGAGACCAGGTAGTGACAAGATGGCTGCATACCGGAGACTGTATAGTGTATAGTGTCGCTATACTGCCCTATCTAGTCCTCCAAGAGTATAATAGAGCTGGCATGAATTACATTACCATCTACTGATAATGAGATGGCTCTGCTCATTCTGTCTTAGTCTACACAGTGACACTGAATGTGCTGACTCTGGTAGCCAGTGGGAGACCTGCAAAATTGAATTTTTTTTTCATCTTTAATCTGGACAGTCACATAAAAACAAAAATGGAGTACAGTATGAGGTATAAATGAATGGAGTACTGTATATAAGAATCTTCCCCAATGCCCACCAGCACGTTGCAACTGACCTACCACTGATAGAACATAGGCTGTATTCACACAGAGTAACGCCAAGCGTTTTTTGTGTGTTTTTTGCACATAGCACCGCGTTAACGCCGGGCAACGCCACCGCAAAATAGCGCCGCGTTAACGCGGCACTATGTGCAAAAAACACACAAAAAAACGCCTGGCGTTACTCTGTGTGAATACAGCCATAGGTTGCATTTCCTGTGTGGGGTCTGACCACTGGGACCACAACTGTTTTTGGAAACCAAAAATCCATGAGGGTAAGTTCACACAGGGTTTTTTAGTCATGATTTTGAGGCCGTATCCGCCTCAAAATCCTGACCAAAAAGGAAGGCTTCCATTGAAATCAATGGGAGCCGCTTAAGTCTTTTTTCCGGGAGCCATTTGTTCCGGCTCCTGGAACAAGAAGCGAGATGCTCATTCTTCAGGCTGATTCGCCTCACAATTCGGCCTGAACACACTCCCTCCTCCTGACTAGGCCCATTCATTGGGCCTAATCCGGAGCGGAGTGTGTGTTTGGATGCCGATGCAGTGCACTGGCATTAAGTCGCAGCTACTCATTTTTTGGTCCGGAACCTGAGGCGGCCTCAGGGGTGAACCTGAGCTTTCTGCCGCCTGAAGCGGCGTCAGAAAGCCACACCCCCCCGGAGGAGGGGTGGAGCTAAGGGGGGCGTCGCAAGAAAAAGGCGGGGTCGAGTGGAAAGGGGGCGTGGTGGAGCGAGCGGCGTTCGCAGGCAGAGAGCAGGCAGGGAGAGGACCTGCTTTCTGCCTGAGTGTGAGGGGCGGCCGCTGGAGCAGCGCTGCGTCCAGCAGGGCCGCCCCAATACACCGCTCGCTTCCTGTGTCTGGCTGCAGACACGGTGACGCTAAGCCAGTCCAGGACAGCTTGTCCTGGACTGGCTTAGGTCAGCAAAAATGCCGCCCTCCCGAGGCCCTGGCATAGCGCCGCCTGAAGCGGTCGCTTCAGGTCGCCTCATGGGAGGTGCAGCGCTGGGCGGCCTCCTCCTCAGGTTCCGAACCAAAAAACCCTGTGTGAACCTACCCTAAGTGTTTCTGAGTACCCCTTGTGAATGAGTGCTTGGTTGAAGGCGTGGCCAATACTCCATTCACTTCTATGGGATTGACGGGTCGACAGCCTTGTGTAGTCCCGTAGAAGTGAATGGAGTGGCAGTCGGGCATGTGCATTACCATCCAATTCCCACTGGGCACTCCGGGGCACTTGTAGGTCTCTGTTCTCATAGTCGGACTCCCATCGAATATGAGTAACAAATGACTTCAGACTACCCAGGATTTGTTTGTAGTCTGTTACCATGGAGACAGATAGGTAGCAGCACACATAGAAATGGTATTATGTATTTATAGCCCTTATGGTTATTTTCTGAACTGAAAATATAAAAAATAGAACAATTTTTATTTCTTTTTCATTTTGTGATTTATTTTTTGCGTTTAGTTTTACGGGAAGCCTATACGGTCCGAGTGGAGGACCAGAAAGCCATGAGAGGCGGTGCAGCAGTTTTCAAGTGCATTATTTCCTCCCCGGTGGAGGCCTACGTCTCGTGGGAGAAGGACACAGTCTCACTTGTCTCAGGTAGGGGCTTCTTAATATCTTCTAAGGCTTATTTTCTGGAGCGGCCCACAGGTTTTGGCCGTGTTTCTTGATGGGGTGGACGTCGGCCATACTGCTGAGACGTTGCGTCTATGATTAATAACTTCCACGTCCCTCTAATTAGGTTTCGTCTCTCAGGGTTACTACACTTTCCGTCTATATTGTGTGCTTGTGCTGAGCTTGTTCATTTGTCAGTAGGTGAAGAGACGTTGCGATAGTGTTGTGTATTTCAGAGGCTCCATATATTCTAGTTGTGTTTATAGGCCTCTTTGTGTATGGCATCAGTATTACGGAGATAGGTTGCAGTGATGTCACCATTGCCGATGCAGTGATAGGTCACTTTATTAGTGATGTCATGTGGTTGTAATGTTGTATAGAAGTGTAGGATTGTGCTGCATTTTCAGTGATGCCACTAGTTTTCATGTGGTGCGTTCACACGATATAACGTGCCGCGTGATGTGGCACATATACGGCGTGTGAGACTTTGCGCCGCAAAATAACGTGGCGTATACGATCCTAACTCCCATTGAAATCAATGGGAGCGTTTATGGCGTGCAAAGTCTCACACGCCGTATACGTGCTACATCACGCGGCACGTTACATCGTGTGAATGTATCATCAGGTCCTACTATTGTAGCGCAGGGATTGGGTGCTTTCTTAGTGATGTCATCAGGTTTTAGTAGTGCAAGAAAAGTCACCATTCTTAGTGATGTCATCAAGTGCTAGTAGTAGTAGGCAGAGGATGCATCTCAGTGATGTCATCAGGTCCTAGTAATGCAAGTACATGCTGCATTAATCTTATGACGTCATCAGGTCATCCAAGTAGTATAGGGACAGGCTGCACTATTAGTGGTGTCCCTAAGCTGTAATTACATTATACTTATTATTTTGGGTGATGTCATCAATGATAGGCTGCTTTCTCAGTGATGTCATCAGGTCCTACTAACACAGGGATAGGCTGCTTTCTTAGCAATGTCACTAGCTGGATTGTATCTTTTTAGTGATGTCATCAGGTTCTAGTAATGAAGAAATAGACAGCGTTCTTAGTGATGTCATCAGATCCTAGTACTAGAAGGACATGCTACATTTTTGTGATGTCATCAAGTCATAGTAGTGCAGGAACAGACTGCATTCTCGCTTGAGTGTAATGCAATGATAGGTGAAAATCTTGGTGATGTCATTGCATCTCATAAAGGGCATGCTTAGTGATATCATAGGGACCTAGCATTGCAGGGATAGATACTAGAGTGTATTCAAAGTGATGTCATCGTTCCAGTAGAAGCATTCTCAATGATGTCATAGAGTACGAGTAGTCTAGGGATAGGCTGCACTTCCCTGTGAATTTATTAGGTTCTATTAAAAGTGATATCATCAGGCTCCAGTAACAGCATGCTCAGTGATGTCATAGAGTTCTAGCAGAGCAGGGATAGGCTACGTTCTTAGTGATGTCATAGAGTTCATGTGTTGCAGGGATAGGCCACGTTATCTGTGATGTCACCAGCTCTTTATTTAATGTATATCCTGTTTTTATTGTAATAAGGTCGCGGTTCTGTTGTGCGCCATTGATGTCTAGCGCAGATGGCTGTGTCTTTAAGACAAGGGATGGCATTGATGATGGCTTCGAGGTCGCGTCACTCACCGGCAGCACAACAAGCCACAATACAGAGGGCGGATATTTTTTTGGTCTGAAATGTGTATTAGTGAGATGGTGGTTACTGATAATGTCCGGTTGCTAAGCAACAAGGTGACTTCAAGTATTTTTTTTTTATAACCGGTTATTTCTGCAGATAAAATGGTGAAAATGGAAAAATTCCAAGATAGTTTTTTTTTTTTCTGCAGCATCTGCGAACTTTGTTTGGAGGAAAAAACCTAAACGATGATACAGATTAGTTTTTATTACATCTAGGGCCTTTATAACAGGAGACTGACTTATACTGTATACTGTAGTTCTGTTATTCCATTCATGAACCAGGAAGCTCAGGATAAATAGGTTTTATGGGTCTGATGAGAGGTACTTAAAGGGGTTATCCAGGAACTATATTCACGGGAGCCGGGGTGGGTATAAAACAAAATGAAGTCACACTCACCTACAGTGTTGGCCAAAAGTATTGGCACCCCTGCAATTCTGTCAGATAATACTCATTTTCTTCCAGAAAATGATTGCAATCACAAATTCTTTGGTATTATTATCTTCATTTAATTTGTCTTCAATGGAAAACTACAAAAAGAATTGTCAAAAAGCCAAATTGGATATAATTCCACAGCAAACATAAAAAAAGGGTGGACAAAAGTATTGGCACTGTTTGAAAAATCATGTGATGCTTCTCTAATTTGTGTCATTAACAGCACCTGTTACTTACCTGAGGCACCTAACAGGTGGTGACAATAACTAAATCACACTTGCAGCCAGTTCAAATGGATTAAAGTTGACTCAACCTCTGTCCTGTGTCCAATGTGTACCACATTGAGCATGGAGAAAAGAAAGAAGACCAAAGAACTGTCTGAGGATTTGAGAAGGAAAATTGTGAGGAAGCATGAGCAATCTCAAGGCTACAAGTCCATCTCCAAAGACCTGAATGTTCCTGTGTCTACCGTGCGCAGTGTTATCAAGAAGTATAAAGCCCATGGCACTGTGGCTAACCTCCCTAGATGTGGACAGAAAAGAAAAATTGACGAGAGATTTCAACGCAAGATTGTGCAGATGGTGGATAAAGAACCTCGACTAACATCCAAACAAGTTCAAGCTGCCCTGCAGTCCGAGGGTACAACAGTGTCACCCCGTACTATCCGGCGGCGGCGGCTTTCATAGCATCCATGTTTCTGTAATACCAGACAAAATTGAGCAAGGTCACCCTATTATATATTTACCTTACAATATATTCTTCTTGCACCTACCAAGTACAGATACTGAAGCAATTATTTCTCCATTGAAGACCCCGACTGACTAAAATAACGTCCATTTACAAAAATGTCTTATTTTATTTGATCAGTTCCATGTTCTGAAAGTAGAAAATACCCTCTTCCTAGAATAGACAGGAACAGAGATGGCAGGGATGGTGGGGACGACGAGGATGACGGGAAAGATGGGGATGGCAAGGATGGCAGGGAAGGTGGGGATGGTGAGGATGGCGGGGTTGATGAGTATGGGAGGATGGCAGGGAAGGTGGGGATGGTGAGGATGAGGGAAAAGGTGGGAATGGTGGGGATGGCAAGGATGGTGGGGAAGGGGTGACGAGGTTGACGGGGATGGGGGCATGTGAGAATGGCAAGAACTGCAGGGATGGCATCGACGGCAGGGAAAGTGAGGACGGTGAAGATGGTAGGGATGTTGGGGATGGTGAGGACGGCAGGGATGGTGGGGATGGTGAGGATGGCAGGGATGGCGAGGACGGCAGGGATGGTGGGGATGGCGAGGACGGCAGGGATGTTGGGGCTACTAGTGCGGAATAACCTGTATATAATTAAGTGGCTTACATTATTTATGCCTTCTGCTACTTCAGACGCTCTGATCATTGATGTGTGTCCTCACCAGCTCCGCTATTATATATAACCAACACCAGTATATACTATGTGCAAGACCAGCACAACGGTTGCGGGATATTTAATTATATATATATATATATATATATATATATATATATATATTAACAATAATAAGAAGAAGAGGAGGAAGAGGAAGAAAAGAATCTAAGATAGATAGATAGATAAATAGATACAGTAGATAGATATGAAACTGATGTCCAATAGATAAGTGAACGCAGCCCTAAACAGTAGGATAACACCAAGAATTCAGTGTTTATCACAGAGAGTCCATTCAGCCTTGAAAAGTGGAAGTGAGTTTGGTGATGGTTGTCCATCTCTGAAGAAAGTCTGATCATTTTTCAATAACAGCGCCATTCCTGTACATGGATTATATCTAGTATTACAGCCACAGCCATGTCATACATCACATATAGATACAACCTGTGCTTAAATTGGGCCCTAATGCCCCGGAACTCAGTTCCAGCATAATTGCAAAATGTATTTCAGCGTTCCAGTATAAATGTATCTGGAGTGGAACATAAAGAACACTGTTATGGGGCTATACGGTGGCTCAGTGGTTAGGACTGTAGCCTTGCAGTGCTGGGGTCCTGGGTTCAAATCTCGCCAGGAACAACATCTGCAAGGAGTATGTATTTTCTCCCTGTGTTTGTGTGGATTTCCTCCCATTCTACAAAGACATATTGATAGGAGAAAAAGAATGTACGTGGTAATCCCTATATGGGGCTCGCAATCTACAAAAAACAGAAAAACACTGTTACTTAGCTCTCCTGGGCTCCAGAAGGCTTTGGGCCTACTTGGTGAAGTCCCAGGCATAATATGGGCTGGGGCTTGCATCCTTAGGCTTTGTGACGCAAGTCCCTGCTCACGTGACCTCCCTGTACGTCATTGGAGATGGCTGACATCTGCAGGAAGTGCGCCGGAGCCCAGGAATGGTAAGTAACAGTGATTTTTATGTTTGTATCCTCCTCTGGGTCTCCGATTATACTCTGGGGTCAGAAAAGCTCTTCAGAGTAATTGTTCACGGGTGTCCACAGTGGAGCAAAATACTTTGTGCAGGGACCACTATGGGGCATAATACTGTGTGCAGGGGCCACTATGGGACATAATACTGTGTGCAGGGACCACTATGGGGCATAATACTGTGTGCAGGGGCCACTATGGGACATAATACTGTGTGCAAAGGCCACTATGGGGCATAATACTATGTGCAGGGACCACTATGGGGCATAATACTGTGTGCAGGGGCCACTATGGGGCATAATACTATGTGCAGGGACCACTATGGGGCATAATACTGTGTGCAGGGGCCACTATGGGGCATAATACTGTGTGCAGGGGCCACTATGGGGCATAATACTGTGTGCAAAGGCCACTATGGGGCATAATACTATGTGCAGGGACCACTATGGGGCATAATACTATGTGCAGGGACCACTATGGGGCATAATACTGTGTGCAAAGGCCACTATGGGGCATAATACTATGTGCAGGGACCACTATGGGGCATAATACTATGTGCAAAGGCCACTATGGGGCATAATACTGTGTGCAGGGGCCACTATGGGACATAATACTGTGTGCAGGGGCCACTATGGGGCATAATACTGTGTGAAGGGGCCAGTATGTGTAGGGGCCACTATGGAGCATAATACTCTATGCACAGAGGCCAATAGGGGGAATAATATTGTGTGTAGGGGCCACTATAGGGCATAATACTGTGCGCAGGGGCCACTATGGGGCATAATAGTATGTGCAGGGGCCACTATGGGGCATAATAGTATGTGCAGGGGCCACTATGGGGCATATTACTGTGTGCAGGAATGTGTGTGTGTGTGGAGGGGTCATCAGGAAGGGGGGGGCATTATTCCAGAGTTCCCCCTACATTTTTTTCCCAATTTAAGCGCTGGATACACCACCATGTCATACATCACATAGAGACAGACCACCATGTTATACATCATATACAGACACGCCTCCATGTTATACTTCGCATATATATAGGATTATCTTCTCCATGTCAGGACCTATTATTTGTACCCGGCTTATATACAAGTAACATAAAACTAGAGATTTCCAAATTACAGTCATTTTTTGTGAGTGTTTTCCTACAAGGGGTTTCCGTAGACGGCGCAGTCACTGTTTTTGTCCTTAAATATTTATGAGTCCATGCACGGAGAGGATCTACGGTTTATATTGCTCCCTAAAGATTGAGACCAGAGCAATAAAGCCGGGTCTGTGATGAATCCTGCGTCAGCGTAAACACTGCTGCGTCTCGTACGGATCGCTGCAGGCGGGGGCTTCGTCTCCATCACACCCTGTAGGGTGGGCGGCACAAACCTGTCAGCATAAGCAGGTCAGCAAGATGGAGCAAGGAGGAAAATCAATAAATCTTTGAATTAATCATGCAGCTGCCAAGGAGAATTATGGGGGCTTGGATGGAAGCGACTAGGTGCATGTCCATAGCAACCACTTTACTTCCTTCTTCACCAGGGAGAGGTGCGGCCATCTTTCGGCCTTAGCTGTGATATTTGGATACAAGTGATATTTGGAATAGTTGACATGAAGAATACATCTAATCCCCATCACCAGCCGTCTACTTGCCAAAAGCCACACATTTCCCAGGGACGTCCTTGTTTTTAAGGAGAATCCTGATATTTTTGTCTTTTGCTCAGTCCTGGATTTTTTTTTGAACAACACAATAGAAAGCGGGGTAATAGGGCAGCACCCACCTGAGATCCAAATATTAGCCAGCCAGCATCAGGATTCTGTGTCCAGCAGTGCTGGGAACCCAGATTTACAATAAAAAGTAAATCCGACCAAAAAAAATTAAAACCCAAGACCAGACCCAAAAACTCAGACTGCAGTCTAGACCACAAAATAATTCAGATGCCAAACCAAACCCTAAAAATCAAGATCTCAGTTAAAACCTCAGATCAGACCTCAGACCAGACCACAAAACTGAGACCTCAGTTAAGATCTCGGATCAGACCCAAGACCAGACCACTAAACTGAGACCTCTGTTAAGACCTTAGATCAGTCCCCAAAGTTCAGGCCCCAGAACTAATCTCAATATTCAGTCCCTAGACTTGACCTTAAAATTCAGACACCAGACCAGGGTTCCAAATTAAGGCCCCAGACCTGTTCTAAAAATTCAGTCCGCAGACTTGACATCAAAATTAAGTCCTCAGACTAGACCCCATAATTAAGACCTCAATTAGAACCTTAGCCCAGACCCCAAAATCCAGACCTGACTTCAAAATTCAGTCCTCAGACTTGACCCCAAATTGAAGACCTCAGTTAATCGTTAGACCAGACCCCAGAATTCAAGCCCCAGAGCTGATCTCAATATTCAGTCCCTAGACTTGATCTCCAAATTCAGACTCCAGACTTCTAAAATCAGGCCCCAATCCTGTTCTAAAAATTCAGTCCTTTAGACAGACCCCAAAATGAAGACCTCAGTTAAGGCCTTAGACCAGACCCCAGAACTGATCTCGAAAATTCAGTTTCCAGACCTAATCTCAAAATTCACACTCCAGACTAGGCCTCCCAATTCACTGCCAAGACTAGATCTCCAAATTCAGGCCCCAGACCAGATCTCAAAATTAAGACCCAGTTAAGACCCCAGAGCAAACTCCAAAGTTCAGATACTAGACCTGATCTCAAAATTCAGTTGCCTGATCAGACCCCCAAATTTTCACCATATAAAAAAGTAAGAAAAACATATACTGTAGTCATCACTTTTGGGTCATCTGCTTCTAGACCTACATACATGTATACAATGACCACTGATGGGCTGAGGTTCCTCTAACAATCTGTTGGGCTAACCACCCTCCAACAATGTCTAAGACATAGACCATTGCAGCCTTCAAACTTGGGTATCTTCTGCTGGTCTATTATTATGTTTGAGTCTGGAACCACTGGAAGATCCTCAGGTTCTCTGGTGGGTCAATCCAACGCTGGTCCTGATGCTGACTAATGTTTCGGCACTGGAGCTCGTTGTGATTCCTTCCACTGCCTCTATGATAGCAGGACTACAGGTTCCAGACAGCTGGCATCACCAGCCCAGATTTGGACCAAGGCCCAATTCACCACTTGTGTCCCCCTGGCTTAGAGTCAAACCTTGGCTAATCTATAAACTGAGTTTACAAATCATTTGCCAAAAATGGACAATCCCTAAACGACTTAAAGGAATTTTCCACTTTTGCCAATTGAAAATAAAGAATGTGGTCTATATATTGCTTCATGAATTGGGACATATTCACAGAAAAGCAGAGGTGAGGGCAAAATTAGGAGAAGATGGATGGAAATGACTGAAGATAAGGTATTAGGGTACGCAAACAATATGGCGGCCTTCATTTCATTGGAAGCCTTTGTTGTCCAATACCTTTGTTGAAATACAGACTTTTTCCCGGCTTGGTGGGAAGCGCGGCGCCAGAGAATACGGCAGAGACATAATCCTGCTATGTCCTAGATATGTCAGGAACAGAATAAAATCTTAACAGTGCGTTAAATATTTTTGTTTCTACAAATCTGTGATGTATAGGAGGCTAATATAAGGCTTAGCTTATCATATGTCATGTATATAGATGGGATCTGAGCCGAGGCGGCGAAATAAAGATGTCAGGTTATTAGGTAGTAGAAGGTTCTGTATTGTCCCGTCATGTGGTCATCCATATTTAGCTACATGATGTGTCCCCATTATAGTCCCATTATAGTCTATGGGGTCAACGGAGCCTCGAAACCTAGTGTGAACCTACTGCAAGGCTCCGTGTACCGTTTTTGGTCCATCTTCTGGCCATAATAGAGGATAGCATGGAGACCCATTCATTTCTATGCTCCCGTTCACACGACCATATTTTTTATGGATCCTTGCAGGGTCGATAGGACCAAGTCTTAAAGTATGAATAGATCTTGATGGGGTCTGTGAAAGACAAGGATTGCTTCAAAAACAGCGCCACAATGGTGCCTGGGTTGTGTCTGGTATTGCAACTCCATTGAAGTAAATGGGGCTGAGCTGCAATACCACACACAACCAGTAGTGCGCGTGGCTCTGTGTTTGGGATAAAGCGGACATTTTTTTTTAATTCTAGACAACCGGGGCAAAGGGGTTGGGCTCTGTTTCTAGCCCCACCCACTTGTACATTTACTATGTACTGTATTACTATATTAATAGTCTACTTATTCAGCTCAGTGCCTGACATTCAGTTTTTAGCTCAGCCTGTCCTCCATGACTATGACCCAGTTTTATTTTTATTTTATGGGACTTTAATACTTTTTCAGCATCTAGTAGTAATGACATACTTTCCTAAATCCATCAAAATCCAGGAACGATCTAGAATTCATATTATCGGTCCTTGACCAGAATGGAGAGCAGTGACAAAGAGAGTCTCCCACCCTGGAGGACCGGTCCTGTCCTGCCTATATAATCTAGTGATATGAATGGGTTCTCTGTAATGCCTAATTTCCCCTGTGTTTGGCGCTGCAGAGAAATGAAACGCTTATAATCTATACATACAAGTCAAATCCTAGCCATGTTTCTAGGGATCTGTGTATGATCTGGTTTGACGTTGACCCATTCACCTCCTTGGGCAAATCGGGTCTGAGAAAATGTATCCGAGAGGTTGATCCATGTACCATAGAACGTGCACTAAACAACGCATGACTTGTTTGTGTGAATAGGCTCTTACCGCCAGATTTCCCCGCAGATTATAGTTGATCATTGGGGATCCCAGTAGGAAGAAATTTTGTGAAGGGATCTTCTAACATGCACCTTTAACCCCTTCCCACCGCAGGCATTTTTCGTTTCTCCTTTTTAATTCCCACCTTTCAATAACAATATTTTTTTATTTTTCCGTTCACAAAACTGTATAAGGGCGTAATTTTGCAGGACAAATTGTACTTCCTAATGGGACCATTTAATGTACTGTACGATGTCATTGGAAACTGGAAAAAAAAGATTCAGAATGGGATGGAATTGGAGAAAAAACTGCGCTTGTCCTATGTTCTTACCGTTATTTTATCAATTATCCACTCCCTTCTGGTCCTCAGCTGTGTCATGTGACCAACACCCTGATATAGAGTCCAGTGGGTGTACAGGAAGTCACTTTCTCTGTCCGGACATTGATTTACTGACTTCCTGTCTGAACTTCAGATGCGGTCCTGGTTGGAGAGTCAGATTAATGGTCACATGACACAGCTAAGGACCAGAAGGGGCCAGATAACTCGCCACTGTAAGAAGATTGCCATCAATACGGTTCGCATCATGAGTATAAAACATTTTTGGTATTGCTGCTTAAAGTTCCAAGTGACAAAGGACATTGAGACTTGTAGTTCTTCCATAGTCTTCGGTTCCATCCATCCATATTATACCCTGGATTTTACTGACGTACGCCACGTGTGAAATATTTATATCGCCAATTCACAAGCCCCTGGATCCCTCCTGATATTTTTTTCAAGCCTTGATATTTGTGACTCTCCCAGCAGACGCCTCTCTTGGGGGGTGCAATCACTTTGCAGTCCTGAAAGGCGCTCTCGAGCCGGCCGCATTTTACTGACTGGCAGTTTTGTTCTAATTAAGCCTCATGAATATGAAGATTTGCATCGTATTCCCAGGTTACCCCTGGTTAGGTTTAGCAATAAGATTCTGTCTAAATTCATTGCAGTCTATTAGGGTGTCACTTTCACTCAGCGCTAACACTCTTTCCGCCGCTCACATCCATCACGTTTAATTTAAAGTGGGAAAAACTGGAAATTACACGCATGGAAATGAAAGTCAGAAATTGTACAAATAAAATTGAATTTAATTAAAAAATTTAATTAAAAAAAAAGAAATGAGGAAGTAAATAGAGGAAAAACCGGAGGGTGAGCTGTATAGTGACATCTTGTTGGCACTCCAGAGCTGCATTCACAATTCTGCACTGAAGTGGATCAGTCAAGTGAACTTAGTATTGAGAAGTACAATCTGTATATTATGTGTAATAGGAAGAACTAAATGTTTCCGGGAATTAATAGAGTCTAGTTGTTAAGCCATGTTCACACCTACAGGTTCTGCTAATGGGTCTCATAGGAGATTCTGTACAAAATCATGGATGAAAAAATTCTATAGTGTGACCGCTCTTACAGTACAGACCTCCATAGTGTGACCGCTCTTACAGTACAGACCCCCATAGTGTGACCGCTCTTACAGTACAGACCCCCATAGTGTGACCGCTCTTACAGTACAGACCTCCATAGTGTGACCGCTCTTACAGTACAGACCCCCATAGTGTGACCGCTCTTACAGTACAGACCCCCATAGTGTGACCGCTCTTACAGTACAGACCTCCATAGTGTGACCGCTCTTACAGTACAGACCTCCATAGTGTGACCGCTCTTACAGTACAGACCTCCATAGTGTGACCGCTCTTACAGTACAGACCCCCATAGTGTGACCGCTCTTACAGTACAGACCCCCATAGTGTGACCGCTCTTACAGTACAGACCCCCATAGTGTGACCGCTCTTACAGTACAGACCCCCATAGTGTGACCGCTCTTACAGTACAGACCCCCATAGTGTGACCGCTCTTACAGTACAGACCCCCATAGTGTGACCGCTCTTACAGTACAGACCCCCATAGTGTGACCGCTCTTACAGTACAGACCTCCATAGTGTGACCGCTCTTACAGTACAGACCCCCATAGTGTGACCGCTCTTACAGTACAGACCCCCATAGTGTGACCGCTCTTACAGTACAGACCCCCATAGTGTGACCGCTCTTACAGTACAGACCTCCGTAGTGTGACCGCTCTTACAGTACAGACCCCCGTAGTGTGACCGCTCTTACAGTACAGACCCCCATAGTGTGACCTCTCTTACAGTACAGACCCCCATAGTGTGACCGCTCTTACAGTACAGACCCCCATAGTGTGACCGCTCTTACAGTACAGACCCCCATAGTGTGACCGCTCTTACAGTACAGACCCCCATAGTGTGACCGCTCTTACAGTACAGACCTCCATAGTGTGACCGCTCTTACAGTACAGACCCCCATAGTGTGACCGCTCTTACAGTACAGACCCCCATAGTGTGACCGCTCTTACAGTACAGACCTCCGTAGTGTGACCGCTCTTACAGTACAGACCCCCGTAGTGTGACCGCTCTTACAGTACAGACCCCCATAGTGTGACCTCTCTTACAGTACAGACCCCCATAGTGTGACCGCTCTTACAGTACAGACCCCCATAGTGTGACCGCTCTTACAGTACTGACCTCCATAGTGTGACCGCTCTTACAGTACTGACCTCCATAGTGTGACCGCTCTTACAGTACAGACCCCCATAGTGTGACCGCTCTTACAGTACAGACCTCCATAGTGTGACCGCTCTTACAGTACAGACCCCATAGTGTGACCGCTCTTACAGTACAGACCTCCATAGTGTGACCGCTCTTACAGTACAGACCCCATAGTGTGACCGCTCTTACAGTACAGACCCCATAGTGTGACCGCTCTTACAGTACAGACCCCCATAGTGTGACCGCTCTTACAGTACAGACCCCCATAGTGTGACCGCTCTTACAGTACAGACCCCCATAGTGTGACCGCTCTTACAGTACTGACCTCCATAGTGTGACCGCTCTTACAGTACTGACCTCCATAGTGTGACCGCTCTTACAGTACAGACCCCCATAGTGTGACCGCTCTTACAGTACAGACCTCCATAGTGTGACCGCTCTTACAGTACAGACCCCCATAGTGTGACCGCTCTTACAGTACAGACCTCCATAGTGTGACCGCTCTTACAGTACAGACCCCATAGTGTGACCGCTCTTACAGTACAGACCCCCATAGTGTGACCGCTCTTACAGTACAGACCCCCATAGTGTGACCGCTCTTACAGTACAGACCCCCATAGTGTGACCGCTCTTACAGTACAGACCCCATAGTGTGACCGCTCTTACAGTACAGACCTCCATAGTGTGACCGCTCTTACAGTACAGACCCCATAGTGTGACCGCTCTTACAGTACAGACCCCATAGTGTGACCGCTCTTACAGTACAGACCCCCATAGTGTGACCGCTCTTACAGTACAGACCCCCATAGTGTGACCGCTCTTACAGTACAGACCCCCATAGTGTGACCGCTCTTACAGTACAGACCCCCATAGTGTGACCGCTCTTACAGTACTGACCTCCATAGTGTGACCGCTCTTACAGTACAGACCTCCATAGTGTGACCGCTCTTACAGTACAGACCCCCATAGTGTGACCGCTCTTACAGTACAGACCCCCATAGTGTGACCGCTCTTACAGTACAGACCCCCATAGTGTGACCGCTCTTACAGTACAGACCCCCATAGTGTGACCGCTCTTACAGTACTGACCTCCATAGTGTGACCGCTCTTACAGTACTGACCTCCATAGTGTGACCGCTCTTACAGTATAGACCCCCATAGTGTGACCGCTCTTACAGTACAGACCCCATAGTGTGACTGCTCTTACAATAAAGACTCCCTTCCATGTTGCTGCTCTCTCTTCCCTTCCTATAGATATAGGGGCTGCCTTCTTATTACCTGGGGCTATTATCAGGCGGTTTGGCCCCGGTCCACCTTGCTATGATTCCCTTCCCCCTCAGGGTCCTCCCCTCCATCCCGCGTCTTTCCTCTATTCTCCGGATTCTCGCTATCCCTCTCCTTGCCCGGTGATTGACGTGACTACAGACTTTATGTAATAAGTGCAGACAGTCCAGGAAATAATCTCATTGTATGGAAATAACCTGACAAGCGGCGTTCTAGATACACAGATAATTGCCGGCTTAATAGATGAGCAATTTCCAGGCTCACAAATCACATTTTCTACTTGGGCTGGGATCGCTCTGTCCCTTTTGTTCCGCTCTTTGTCTCTTGGAAACGGTTAAATTCCGCATGGCGGTGCGGAGCCACGGATCCCATCCTCGCGCATAGTTTGATGTGAGCATGTGTCAGGATGTCGCCTCCGCCAGATAAATGATTTTATTCTTCTCCTTCCTTTGACAAAATACTCACAGACCTAAATACATCAGTCAGAAAGAAGAAAGGGAGCAGCGCAACGCCAGCGCTCCGGGATGGGTGACATGTTTCCAGTGCTGCAGTGGAACAGCTAAATAGGATTTATTGCATTCTTAAAGGAGCCCGTAAGAGAAGCGGGAAGGTATACTGAGGATGCAGTGGTTGTCAGGGCTCCTCCCTGTTTGATCAGTCATCCCTTTAAGGGGATTGTGCCGCCAGAATAGGACCTATATTTTGAACAAAGTTTTTAACCTGTTTTTTAAAGAATTTTTCATCATTTTCTATTCATCCCTATTTATAAATATAATATATAGACATATGTTTTATATATTACATATTTTATTATAATTTATTTATTTTAAGTTACTAACTTGTGCAATTTTCACTCTGACCACTAAGCTTAATAATAGACTTGTCAATTCTGTAGAGGATTTCTTTACAGCAGTCAACTGATTTACTTCACAGACAGGATTACAATACAAGATAACACCTGTATAGATAACACCATTGAGCCGTCATTACATCACTACTGGCAATAGATGATGTCAGAGCTTATCACCTCCCCCTCCCTGCACAGAGTATGTCTAGAAAACTCTCCCATAAACCTCAGTAAAGTTGTCTCCAGACTATTGCTGCCTATGGCCATGACTAAAGCAGATCACTAAATGCTGTTAACAGAGCAGAGGAGAAGCTAAGGCAAGATGGCCGCCCCCCTAATCATGGACAGAAAATAGAATAAAAAAATAATCTACAATCAAAAAATAAAAACAGATTAGACAAAAGTGATAAAATTGATAGATGGCGTTAATAGATATAAATATTTGGCAATATGTTCTTTTTAAAACTCATTTTCCTACATATTATTAGACAATACTGAGCTAATAGAGGGGGGTCCCCTGTTGAGAATCCTCATCCCCCGGCCAGAGCTGTGATCAGTTACAAAGAGTGTCTCTCGCTCTGGAGGACCCGTCCTGTCCTGCCTTGCCCATTGATTTGAATAGACACTGTGCAATTCTACTTTTCACCAGTGGTGGCACTGCAGAGAAATGGAATACTTCCTGCCAGGTTTTTCACAGATCACAGTTGATCACTGATCATCCCGGTGATTTTATTGTTAAGGGACCCTTTTAACAAGTTGGGATTGTCCAAAATAGAGGAAACCATTAATACCCTGATTTTAAAGGGGGAGGTTCCTTTTTAACGGGGAACTCTTTATATAGTTAAATTGTACACTATTGACCTGCAGCAGACAAGGGGAGATTTAAATAATTAAGATTTAAAGCAGGGGTGGGCAATTAATTTTCCCATGGGGCCGCATAAGAAATTGAAACTGCTAGAGGGCCGCGCCATGGCAAATTTAGCTCCACCCACTTCTACGTTGACTCCGCCCATTCCCAATCATCTTTCCATGTGCCCCCACAAAGTATAATCCTCCTATAGTCACCCGTACATTATATGCCCCCACATTATAATGTTCCCTTCCAACTGCCCCACAGTATTAGGTCCCTCTCCTGGTGCCTCAGTATAAACTGGGGGAAACTAGAGGGGACACAAAACTGGAGTAGCTGGAGGGGGACATTAAACAGTGGGGGTAGTTGGAGGGGGGCAATAAATTGACAGCTGGAGCGGGACATGAAACTGGGGGCAACTAGAGGGGGGACATTAAAATCGGGAAGCAGACATTAAACCGTAGGGGTAGCTGGAGGTTGACATTAAACTGGGGGCAACTAGAGGCAGACAGGTCCCCCTACAGCTTCCTCCACTGTTTAATGCCCCCTACAGTTGTCCCCAGTTTAATGTCCCCCCAGTCTGTGCCCTCTTCATCTACCCCCAGTTTCATGCCCCCCCCCTCCATTTCTCCCTCAGTTTCATATCCCCCTTTATTTTCCCCATTTCATGTCCCCCCCCCCTCCATCTCTCCCCCAGTTTCATGTCCCCCCCCCCCTCTATCTGCCATCTCTGCCCTAGTATAACATTCCCCTTCCATCTCTGCCCCTAGGTTACTGAGACACACACATACAGATAGACAGACACATATAGACACACACACACATATATAGACAGACACATATAGACACACACACACATATATATAGACAGACACATATAGACAGACACATATATAGACACACACACATATATAGACAGACACATATATAGATAGACACATATATATATATATAGACAGACACACATATAGACAGACACATAGACAGACACACATATAGACAGACACATATATAGACAGACACACATATAGACACACACACATATAGACACACACATATATACAGACACATATAGACAGACACACATATAGAGAGACACACATATAGATAGACAGACACACATATAGACACACACACATATATAGACACACATATAGACACACACATATATATATAGACAGACACATATAGACACACACACACACATATAGACAGACACATAGACAGACACACATATAGACACACACATATAGACACACACACATATATAGACAGACACATATAGACACACACATATAGACACACACACATATATAGACACACACACCTATATAGACAGACACACCTATATAGACAGACACACATATAGACACACACATATATATAGACAGACAGACACATATAGACACACACCCTCTCTCTCTCCCCCCTGCAGCTCACCTTACATCTCTCAGTACCTTATGACACGCTCCACATCTCCATCTTCGGCGGCACTAAGACACGCCGCCTAGACACGCCTCCCTAGTCAAAGCTGTGCGGGCCGGACTGAATCAGTCAGAGGGCCGGATATGGCCCGGGGGCCGGACTTTGCCCAGGTCTGATTTAAAGGGACTTTCCAACCCACAAATTTTTATGATGTGCTCCGATATTTAAAGGTATACACACACAGTATCTATATCCACTGTCCCCGGTATATCCCGGGGCTGTATCCATATATGTAATCCTGTGCAGTCACTCGCCGCCTGCACATGAGAGATAGCGAAGTTCTGGGGCGTCTCGTACCGCAGAGACACTTCACCAGAGACCTACGAAAATCCAATCATTCTTTGCATAATCTCGCCAGATTTACCCAATTCCTTTAAATCTGCTTAGCATAACATGAAGAGAACAAATGTTCTTTCATATTTGACCTTATATCTTCCTTCTCTTCTTATTTTTCCGGCACATTCATTTAGTTTGCAGCTCATCATTAATATGATTTCCCACAGTCTGACTTGTTAATGTGCTGCGCGGCGCTGAAGTTTTGGAGCTGAAACGGGGTAACGGAGAGTTCAGAGCGCCGATGATGTACAGCGCTGACACGAGCGCCTGCTGAGTGTGGAAATACGGATATGAAATCATCTCGTATGTTTCCCTCTCATCTAGCTCCAGGAGCGCTTACAAAAATCGTTACCGCTTTATACGCCCAAAAAAATGCAAAAAAAGGCAAATTTTTGAGTTGTCGGGTTGATAAAAAAAACCTTCTACTTCTTCTATTTCACAAAGGGAACCCATGTATAATGTACTGCAGTACAGATGGATTGCAGTATATTGTACAGGCGATCAATTGATCCCAGTGTGAACCCATGTACAATGTACTGCAGTATAGTAGTATTGCAGTATATTGTACAGGCGATCAATTGATCCCAGTGTGAACCCATGGACAATGTACTGCAGTATAGATGGATTACAGTATATTGTACAGGTGATTAATTGATCCCAGTGTGAACCCATGGACAATGTACTGCAGTACAGACGGATTGCAGTATTTTATACAGGTGATCAATTGATCCTAGTGGCAACCCATGCACAAAGTACTGCAGCATAGTAGTATTGCAGCATATTGTACAGGAGATCAATTGATCCCAGTGGGAACCCATGTACAATGTACTGCAGTATAGTAGTATTGCAGTATATTGTACAGGCGATCAATTGATCCCATTGTGAACCCATGGACAATGTACTGCAATATAGATGGATTACAGTATATTGTACAGGTGATCAATTGATCCCAGTGGGAACCCAAGGACAATGTACTTCAGTACAGACGGATTGCAGTATTTTATACAGGTGATCAATTGATCCTAGTGTGAACCCATGTACAATGTACTGCAGTACAGATGGATTGCAGTATATAGTGCAAGGGATCAATTGATCCCAGCTTTAAGTCGTGTTCCATTTCAGACAATGAATAAAATTTTTTTTAAAAGTTAGAAAAAGTTCCAATTTCAAAAGCAAATATCGCAAACATAAAAAATAAACATAGTACGTATCCCCGTGTGTGTGTAAGTTTAAACTAACCAAAAATAATCTTTATCAACCGCCTGTGATGAAAAAAATTATATCACAAGGCCTAAATGAATGTGTCACCTCCACTCCCCCCTCCCCCCCAAAAATAAAAAGTGATAAAAAAAAGTTGCACATTCCAGAAAATACCAACAAAAATTACAACTTGCCCCACAAAAAAAGAGCCCCACATAATTCAGCCTGCAAAAAAGTCAAAAATTTATGGATGTCAGAATACGGAGCCCCCAGGCAATTGGTATATTTTTGTAAGATGGTGTTTTAGTCAGTTGTTAGCGGTAAAATATAATAAAACCGATATAAATAAGGCATCACCGCCATCGCAGTGGCATCCCATATCACTGCTATAGGCCTCAACAGTGACCCCAGGGACATGACAACTCCAAGGTCTATAGGTCGTGTGTGGGATTGCAGCAAAATTCCATTGAAGTGAATGGGACGGAGCTGCAGTACCACACACAACCAGAGGGGGGGCGCTGTTTTGAGAACAAATTAGCCCTGTTTTTGAAATCTTAGAGAACCCCTACAAGATGTATTGGTTGCTATAATGGTTGCCATCCAGCTTTCATAGACAGATTTAACTAAACCTTTGTTCACACTGGAGTTATGGGTTGAAACTGAGAGTATAATCTATCCTAAAAGATTTTGTGGACTTTAGAGGGATTTAGGTCCCTCAAGAAATGAGAACAGCTATGAAGAGTGTTGCCCTCTGGAGAACCTGACATGTCCCTGTATTACACGGAGAGCCCATGGATTATGTGGACATAATGCAATACGTAATTTCCCCTGTGGTGGCGCTGCAGGGAAATGGAACACTTGCTGCTGGGATATCCCACCGATCAGGAATGATCGCTAGAAAAATCCTAATGAAGTAAATGGGGACAAGGGAATATATTCCTGGAGTAATGGTGGGACAGAATAATGTGGGGACACGAGGCGGGAAGAGGGGGGGTGGGGGTGGGGTAAGTGAGGGTATTTATGTGGTGCGGCCTCGGTGCACACACAAGTCCTGTTTATACAGCAGGGGCCACCCGCAGAGACAGGTCTGGTCTTAGCTGTGTCCTGTCTGTTCAGCTAATGATTGTGCACTAGAAGAATGGTGTCTGTTCTGTACTTTGTAGTATAGCAGAGCTGAGGTGATGAAACACCGGGGGGGGGGGGGCATCAGAGGCGATCAAAGGCCAAAGTGATCAAAGGATGGAGGCCTCAGGTCTATTCACACAGAGGGAACTGTAGAATAGGACAGAAATACAGAAGTATATGAAAACAGTGCAAATCTGTCTAATCCAACATCTTTCTAATATCTATCTATTATCATCTATCTATCTATCTATCTATCTATCTATCTATTTATCTATCTCCTGTTATCTATCTATCTATCTATCTATCTATCTATCTATCATCTATCTATCATATCTATCTATCTATCTCCTATCTATCTATCATCTAACTATCTATCTATCTCTCTATCATCTATCATATCTATCTATCTATCTATCTATCTCTCTATCATCTATCATATCTATCTATCTCCTATCTATCTATCTATCTATCTATCTATCTATCTATCTATCTATCTATCTCCTATCTATCTATCTATCTATCTATCTATCTATCTATCTATCTATCTATCTATCTATCCAGTACACAGTCTCCCTGCTTTCTTGCTCTGCAGTGCGGAGCTGTCCATGTGCTGGTGCTGAATCTGTGCAGTAACTGCAGGTTTACTGCTATGAGATGTATCTATCTATCTATCTATCTATCTATCTATCTATCTATCTATCTATCTATCTATCGCTTGCTACTACACCATAATAAAGAATACTCCTAAAACCTGACTCTGACCCCCTACCAGACAGAAGACCCCATACCCCCCTATTCTCAGGATTGGCGGGATTCCCCACAGACTCCTTAGACCAGCTATGCCATCTTGTATCTCTATGCCTTTGATCTTATATATACACATTGGTGTCGTATATGTGTCTTTATCACCCCGGCACATGTAGGCCCCTCCCGTCAGACTATAGGACGTGTCTAGTTAAGATGCTGACGAGGATTTTCCAATTAGGTAACTAGCAGTAATGAGCGTTGATCCTCGGCTTGTTACGTAGACGCCGCTCATCTTATTGTTTATGTAAACAGCGCAGCAACGTCTCCTGCACGTGGCCCATAGAGCTCGTTCACACGGGGGGGGGGGGGGGGCAGATTTTGGTACCGAGATTGATGTGGGGAACCACGTCACTCTCGGGTCAAAACCCGCCTGCCACGACCGTCGAGGTCGCAGCTTCCCCCTCTGGAGTCAGCTCAAATGAATGGGCCAACTCAGGAGGTTGCGAGCTGCAGGAAGCCACCTGAAGAAACGGCAGCTAGTGGTCTCCATAGACCACCATTGTATGGAGGTGGATTTTGAGGCGAAATCCGCTGTCAAAATCCGCCTCCTTGCCCCCGTGTGAACTAGCCCTAAGACTAATATGTGGTGATGATCTAATATGGATATCCCCAGGCCTGGTATGATATCAGCCCCCCATCGTATACCGTGTATGTGCTGGATATGGGGGCGGTATACCACAATTACCACTAGAGATCAGAGTTTCATTCTCGGCCTCTTTGCGAAATTTGGGGCCTTGCTACCCACGAACCGTTATTTTTAAGGAAGAGTGGCCTGGTTCATGATGAGCCAGATGTGTTACGAATTTTCAAAAAATTTCAAGTTCGGCCAAACCTGAAAATTTTTGGATTCACCAACCATGAATCATTATTATTTGGGAAGAGTGAACCAGTTTGTAACAAACCAGGTTCTTTTATCAATTTTCCAAAAATTTCCACCAATCCTGAAACTTTTTGGGTCCGCCACCCACAACTCATTAATATAAAAGACCAGTTTGTAATGAGTCGGGTTTGCTATACGTTTTCCAAAAATTTCTAAATCGGCTGAACCTGAAATTCATTATTATTTGGGATGAATGAACCAGTTCATAAGGAGTCAGGTTCTTTAAGAATTTTCCAAAAATTTCAGTCAGACTGAGATTCTGACGTTTTGCCACCCATGAATCATTTTTGTTTGGGATGAGTGATCCAGTTTGTAATGACCCAGGTTTGTTATAAATTGTTTGTTATAAATTTTCCCAAAATTTTGAGTACAGTCATATCTGAAATGTTTTGGGTTCATCATCCATGAATCATTATTATTTGGGGTGAGTGAACCAGTTTGTAACAAGTCAGTTTGTTAATGAAATTTTTGGGATTTGTAACAAGCCAAACCTAAAAATTTTGGGGTTCGCTCTTCAGTTCCTAAAGTATAACAAGCAGAGGCCCAGGGCAGGTGAGTAAACATAAAAAACTGAGGCCCAATCACAGGGGACACCAATGTCATGAGGCTTAGATGTTAGCTTAGGTAAGAACACAATGGCATCAACATGCCACATTTGACTGCTAAGGCCCAAATACAGGCCCTGGGGGCCACTGGCATCATTCAAGAGTCCAGGAGAGGCCTAAAAAGGATAGAGACCCACACCTGGCACCGGAACGGAGCCCAGGAGAGGTGAGTATACATATTTAATATGTTTATGCCCCCTCCTCCACTGAAGAGACCCCAAAGTAAAACAGTGGTTTGCAAGTAGTGAAAGTCAAAAAATTGCAGTTCGGTTGCACCTGAAATTTTTGTAATATTCGACTAATTACAACCCAGCTCATCCCTGACTGCAAGTTTCAGGGATTGCAGGCTGCTCTCTCTTTTTGGTTATATTCTCCTTTGTTCTATATTTTTAGGTTTATTGTCACATGACTCTAATCCTCAGCCCT
Organism: Leptodactylus fuscus; assembly: GCF_031893055.1. Classification (NCBI taxonomy): domain Eukaryota; kingdom Metazoa; phylum Chordata; class Amphibia; order Anura; family Leptodactylidae; genus Leptodactylus; species Leptodactylus fuscus. Next base: position 26,713,065 of record NC_134266.1, on the reverse strand, counting down.
CGCCCTCACCGGACCCTCGCCTCACCCGCCTCATGTTATATTAATCACATTAATTATTCACCAGTCGACACTTGAGAGATTCCATATTGTAATGAGCGCTGCTCGTTGCCGACATCGTCCTGACTATTCATCATAGCCCTGGAGCAGACGGACGAGCCCCTGCCGGATACTGTAGACCCCTCCTCACAATGGAACTACTATCCCCGTCATTTATAGGGCAATAAAGTCCTTTGAGATCTTGACCTCAAAGGACCGTGGAGGTTGGGGGATCAGTGCGCACAAATCCAGTCGTCAAGTAAAAGATCTTCCAAACTTTTAATAGTTACAAAACACAGCACGACGCGTTTCGGGCTAAAATGCCCTTCTTCAGGTGCAATTTAAACTACAAAAAATACACATATATACAAACATCGGTACCAAATAAATAAAAAAGACAAATATAAACCATTCCAATAAAAACAGATACAATTAATCCCACACAGAGCATGTTGTTGGAATTATTACAGATTGTTTTTCCAATACCGAAAAATTTTGAAAATAAAATTCACACAGTATTGATGGAAGTGAAAGTGATTTGTGGTACAAGTGTGAATGGAAAGCTGGAAGAGCCCTTTAAGTGCTTTGTTGTACTTTATATGGGGCACTGCGACTGTTTTTGGCACCACTATTATAGGAACACTTTTGAGGCACTGTAATGGGGGCAACGATGGTGCCACTGTTATAAATGCTCTAGGGATCTCCTATTTTTTGGTTGTCTTTGTTATTGGGCCTCTGAGGCTGTCGCTATTATGGGGGTCTGAGGCTGTCGCTATTATGGGGGTCTGAGGCTGTCACTATTATGGGGGTCTGAGGCTGTCACTATTATGGGGGTCTGAGGCTGTCACTATTATGGGGGTCTGAGGCTGTCACTATTATGGGGGTCTGTGGCTGTCACTATTATGGGGGTCTGAGGCTGTCTTTGTTTTGTGAACATTACAGTTCCCTGTATGACGTCTTCACCTAAAAAAACTAAAATGACACAAACATTATCAAAAAACAAATTCCACTCACATGACAGTAAACCGGTGACGTGCGGAGATCATCGGGAACTATTCTAGACGTCACTTGTAATATTGGTTAGATACATTCCACCGGCCGTGATCTATTAATTGTGTCAGGAGATGCAAAAACTCTATCTATATCTATCTCCTATCTATCTATCTATCTATCTATCTATCTATCTATCTATCTATCTATATCTATCTCCTATCTATCTATCTATCTATCTATCTATCTATCTATCTATCTATCTATCTATCTATATCTATCTCCTATCTATCTATCTATCTATCTATCTATCTATCTATCTATCTATCTATCTATCTATCTATATCTCCTATCTATCTATCTCTTATCTATCTATCTATCTATCTCCTATCTATCTATCTATCTATCTATCTATCTATCTATCTATCTCTATCTCCTATCTATCTATCTATCTATCTATCTATCTATCTATCTCCTATCTATCTATCTATCTCCTATCTATCTATCTATCTATCTATCTATCTCCTATCTATCTATCTATCTATCTATCTATCTATCGCATATCTATCTATCTATCTATCTATCTATCTATCTATCTATCATCTATCTCCTATCTATCTATCTATCTATCTATCTATCTATCTATCTATCATCTATCTATCTATCTATCTATCTATCTATCTCCTATCTATCTATCTATCTTCTATCTATCTATCTATCTATCTATCTATCTATCTATCTCCTATCTATCTATCTATCTATCTATCTATCTATATCTCCTATCTATCTATCTATCTATCTATCTCTTATCTATCTATCTATCTATCTATCTATCTATCTATCTATCTCCTATCTATCTATCTATCTATCTATCTATCTATCTATCTATCTCTATCTCCTATCTATCTATCTATCTATCTATCTATCTATCTATCTATCTATCTCTATCTCCTATCTATCTATCTATCTATCTATCTATCTATCTATCTCCTATCTATCTATCTATCTATCTCCTATCTATCTATCTATCTATCTATCTATCTATCTATCTATCTATCTATCTATCTCCTATCTATCTATCTATCTATCTCCTATCTATCTATCTATCTATCTATCTATCTATCTATCTATCTCATATCTATTATCTATCTATCTATCTATCTATCTATCTCCTATCTATCTATCTATCTATCTATCTATCTATCTATCTCCTATCTATCTATCTATCTATCTATCTATCTATCTATCTATCTATCTATCTATCTCCTATCTATCTATCTATCTCATATCTATTATCTATCTATCTATCTATCTATCTATCTCCTATCTATCTATCTATCTATCTATCTATCTATCTATCTATCTATCTCATATCTATTATCTATCTATCTATCTATCTATCTCCTATCTATCTATCTATCTATCTATCTATCTATCTCCTATCTATCTATCTATCTATCTATCTATCTATCTATCTATCTATCTCCTATCTATCTATCTATCTATCTCATATCTATTATCTATCTATCTATCTATCTATCTCCTATCTATCTATCTATCTATCTATCTATCTATCTCTATCTCCTATCTATCTATCTATCTATCTCCTATCTATCTATCTATCTATCTATCTATCTATCTATCTCCTATCTATCTATCTATCTATCTATCTATCTATCTATCTCCTATCTATCTATCTATCTATCTATCTATCTATCTATCTCATATCTATTATCTATCTATCTATCTATCTATCTATCTCCTATCTATCTATCTATCTATCTCCTATCTATCTATCTATCTATCTATCTATCTATCTATCTATCTATCTCCTATCTATCTATCTATCTATCTATCTCATATCTATTATCTATCTATCTATCTATCTATCTATCTATCTCCTATCTATCTATCTATCTATCTATCTATCTATCTATCTATCTCATATCTATTATCTATCTATCTATCTATCTATCTATCTATCTATCTCCTATCTATCTATCTATCTATCTATCTATCTATCTATCTATCTCCTATCTATCTATCTATCTATCTATCTCCTATCTATCTATCTATCTATCTCATATCTATTATCTATCTATCTATCTATCTATCTATCTCCTATCTATCTATCTATCTATCTATCTATCTATCTATCTATCTATCTATCTCTCTCCTATCTATCTATCTATCTATCTATCTATCTATCTATCTATCTCATATCTATTATCTATCTATCTATCTATCTATCTCCTATCTATCTATCTATCTATCTATCTATCTATCTCATATCTATTATCTATCTATCTATCTATCTATCTATCTATCTCCTATCTATCTATCTATCTATCTATCTATCTCCTATCTATCTATCTATCTATCTATCTATCTATCTATCTATCTATCTCCTATCTATCTATCTATCTATCTATCTATCTATCTATCTCATATCTATTATCTATCTATCTATCTATCTATCTATCTCCTATCTATCTATCTATCTATCTATCTATCTATCTATCTATCTCATATCTATTATCTATCTATCTATCTATCTATCTATCTATCTATCTATCTATCTATTATCTATCTATCTATCTATCTATCTATCTATCTCATATCTATTATCTATCTATCTATCTATCTATCTCCTATCTATTTATCTATCTATCTATCTATCTATCTATCTCATATCTATTTATCTAAGAAGTGGAAAAAATGGCAGCACTCCAACATTTAGAAAAAGCGTGGGTTTATTCCAAGCAGCGACATTTCGGTTCTTATCTGAACCATTTTTTTAATTTTTATTATTCCAGATTATTGGACTCTCACTGCCCTATGTGCACATTGCACTTGGTCTCTGTGAACCCCATATAAGATTGGGGCTACTCTCAGAATTTGACCAATAATCTTTGTGTAATTCTGTGACATCACAGGTGTCAGTTCTTGCTTTTGTTTTGGTCACTTGTCCCCCCCCCCGTCATTCACTATTCACTTACATTACCCCAGTACAGCCCCCAGCCTCATACAGTCCTGGAATAGTCAGCTACTCAGTATAGTGATGTCACAGTAGTCGCTACGGGCTTCTTCATACTAGTTAGATGTAGCAGAGCTGAGTGTGTGATATCCCCTTAAGCTGTGCTATATTGTTACATAGGCTAAAAAAAAGACCCCGGTCTATAAAGTTTAACCCTTTCCCTTATATATGTTTTTACATGGGACTGCAGTGGACAAACAGTACAGCCCCAAGGAGTCCCATGACAGACTCAGCTCTGCTACACGCGTATGATCGCTGCACAGAGCAGTATTACATTGTGATGATAGTATTCGGTGGTGGCTGAGATGGTGTAACATGAATTCCGTTAGTTAAACGGCGTCTCGTTCACGTCTGTACATTGGCGTCCATCGATTTCTGGATGTTGCTGACGGGTTGGGTGTCTCCGCGTTCTCACTGCCTGGACTCCCCAACCCTACAACATTATCTAGAAAAACTCCAACACCTTCTCCAAGTCGTCAGAGATCAATACTCTGGGAATTAATCCAAAACCACAGAATGACAGGCATCAGAAGTAATAACCCCCGCCCCTCGCGGCATAGACCGGCCCGCCACTAATCTAAGCAACATATGGGGAGGGGACCGCAGCACAATGATGGGGGGTCTTGTCTGAGAGATACACAGAGAAGCCGTCACTGTCAGACGAGGCTGGAACATATTGCAGAGCCGAGTCCCGGGACACCGCAGTGATCTGTGGTCCTCATTAAAATCCCTGCAAAAACAGAAAATCTAAATTATAGATGTAGCAGAGCTAAGTGTGTCCTGACAGCAGGAGAGATGTCATAATGGCTGTCATCACAGAAAGGAGGAGTATGTACTTATACCGATAGTGTCCTATACTCTAGTCACATCTAAAGCTGCCGACCAGAGTGAAAATGTTCCCAAATGCACCAACCAGAGAGCCCAGTAACAGCTTATAATAGTCATAACCATGGTCTTATAACACCTGGTTACCCCACCTGCAGGATAGTGAGCACAGCTCTGGAGTATAGTACAGGATGTAACTCAGGATCAGTACAGGATCAGTAATGTAATGTATGTACACAGTAACTGTACCAGCAGAGTAGTGAGTGCAGCTCTGGAGTATAATACAGGATAAGTAATGTAATGTATGTACACAGTGACTGTACCAGAAGAATAGTGAGTGCAGCTCTGGAGTATAATACAGGATGTAACTCAGGATCAGTACAGGATAAGTAATGTAATGTATGTACACAGTGACTGTACCAGCAGAATAGTGAGTGCAGCTCTGGAGTATAATACAGGATGTAACTCAGGATCAGTACAGGATAAGTAATGTAATGTATGTACACAGTGACTGTACCAGCAGAATAGTGAGCGCAGCTCTGGAGTATAATACAGGATGCAACTCAGGATCAGTACAGGATAAGTAATGTATGTACATAGTGACTACACTAGCAGAATAGTGAGTGCTGCTCTGGAGTATAATACAGGATAAGTAATGTAATGTATGTACACAGTGACTGCACCAGCAGAATAGTGAGTGCAGCTCTGGAGTATAATACAGGATGTAACTCAGGATCAGTACAGGATAAGTAATGTAATGTATGTACACAGTGACTGTACCAGCAGAATAGTGAGTGCAGCTCTGAAGTATAATACAGGATGTAACTCAGGATCAGTACAGGATAAGTAATATATGTACATAGTGACTACACTAGCAGAATAGTGAGTGCTGCTCTGGAGTATAATATAGGATATAACTCAGGATCAGTACAGGATAAGTAATGTAATGTATGTACACAGTGACTGTACCAGCAGAATAGTGAGCGCAGCTCTGGAGTATAATACGGGATGTAACTCAGGATCAGTACAGGATAAGTAATGTAATGTATATACACAGTGACTGTACCAGCAGAATAGTGAGTGCAGCTCTGAAGTATAATACAGGATGTAACTCAGGATCAGTACAGGATAAGTAATGTAATGTATGTACCCAGTGACTACACTAGCAGAATAGTGAGTGCTGCTCTGGAGTATAATACAGGATAAGTAATGTAATGTATGTACACAGTGACTGCACCAGCAGAATAGTGAGCGCAACTCTGGAGTATAATACAGGATGTAACTCAGGATCAGTACAGGATAAGTAATGTAATGTATATACACAGTAACTGCACCAGCAGAATAGTGAGCACAGCTCTGGAGTATAATACAGGATGTAACTCAGGATCAGTACAGGATAAGTAATGTAATGTATGTACACAGTGACTGTACCAGCAGAATAGTGAGCGCAGCTCTGGAGTATAATACGGGATGTAACTCAGGATCAGTACAGGATAAGTAATGTAATGTATATACACAGTTACTGTACCAGCAGAATAGTGAGTGCAGCTCTGGAGTATAATACAGGAGATGTACACAGTGACTACACCAGCAGAATAGTGAGTGCAGCTCTGGAGTATAATACAGGATAAGTAATGTAATGTATGTACACAGTGACTGCACCAGCAGAATAGTGAGTGCAGCTCTGGAGTATAATACAGGATAAGTAATGTAATGTATGTACACAGTGACTGCACCAGCAGAATAGTGAGTGCAGCTCTGGAGTATAATACAGGATAAGTAATGTAATGTATGTACACAGTGACTGCACCAGCAGAATAGTGAGCACAGCTCTGGAGTATAATACAGGATGTAACTCAGGGTCAGTACAGGATAAGTAATGTAATGTATGTACACAGTGACTGCACCAGCAGAATAGTGAGTGCAGCTCTGGAGTATAATACAGGATGTAACTCAGGATCAGTACAGGATAAGTAACGTAATATAAAGTTGACCATTCCTTATGTAAGTGTAAAATATAACACATTGTGTCCATATTATACTATTGAGTATCTGACAACTTGACCAGCCGCTTCAGACAGGATTCCAGATGTTTCCAGAGCCTTCCAAGTTCATTATCATGGCTGCCGCCTCTCTGGTCACCACTTAGCCTAATTCCTCTGCTCGGTATTACATGTAAAGCAGCTTTCCCTACGTGGGGTCTGATCAGGTCAATCCATTGTCCTTCATGATGGTCCTGGATGCCACTGCCACTCTGTTCAATATTCGCCCTGTTTCGGGTCACTGTTTGCTTTTAGCTAATAACCGCTCTGTTTATGGTTACTGCATCTTATTGTTCTCTAGAGTCTTAGCTTCTCCTTAGCACATACTCCTTTATGCCTCTGAATATTGTGTCTTTACTGAAGGCAGAGTAGCCTAGATATGACTTTTATTAAAGGAGAACTCCACCTAAGGTTAATCTCCCCCTCTTAGCTTGAATATTTTAATGATATTCAGCCTTCCTGTAGCCACCACCAGGGGGAGCTCAGGAGCTTACCGTATACATTTAGATACATTATTCAAACAAAAGTGTGTTTTGGAGACTTTTAGATTATTGACCTCTCCTCTCGGTATCTAATGGTGCTGATCCTCTTTCCAGCCCCCCTGCCGTGTCACTTAGTTGAGTGCTGCAGCAGTTCCCCTATTTACCAGGCACAGTGCCGCACATTGTATAGTGGCTGTGCCTGGTATTGCAGCTCACTTGTGACAGGTGAACAACCTAGCAATGCAATAAATTATTTGCAAAGTTGCTCAATTTCCTGTGTAGAACTGAAAAATATATATCTACTAGCTTCTGCCCGTGACTTCGTCTGCAGGTTGTAGGCGTAGATGATCCTCCTATATTCAGTAAATTGCTGCCGTCGATGGTTTGCCTGCTCCGGCATTTCCACAGCTGTCAAACTGTCCTGCTGCTGAACTCGTTCCTTGCGCTGTGTCCGTGATTGTTCCGTTATCTCAGCAGCTCACTGGGACGCCATATAATGAGTGTGTTGTTGGCGTTGATGATCCACCTCCTCTTGCGTTTCGGCAGCTGTCAAGCTGGCCTGCCATTGAACTCATTCCTCGAGCTATGCCCGTGATTGTTTCTGCATCTCAGCACCTCGCCGGAACGTCATATAATGAGTGTGTTGTTGGTGTTGATGATCCCCCTCAGCTCCGCTTGAGGAGAGCTCTGTGACTTCTGGCTACCTTCATAGCTCTTGTTGTTTGCGACAAATTAGATTTTCTTTTTCCAGCCATCTTGAAAATTGGCAAACTGCCAATTTGAATTAAAGGTGTTTGCCCATGTCAGTTTGTCTGCACTGCCTGGAGCAGATCAGATAATATGCAAATGCATGAACACTGAGGGTTAGTGTGTGTTTACACAGAGAGATAACAGCACTGGCTTTCTCAGAAGCTGAGATAAGAACAGTGTAATATAGTATGTGAACATAAATTCATAACAGTCATGAAGCCATGTCATTTACCGAGATAAAAAGTAGCCTATGTTTTAATCGAGGTTCATTCAAATCCGTTCAGCCATTTTTGCGTGATTGTGGAACAAAAACACAAACATCCAAACAAACAAACATCCAAACTTTCACATTTATAATATTAGTAGGATAGGATGAATTAACCATTTTAGCAAGGTGGGGAGGAACTGGCCCAAGGGTGCTCAAAAGGGATTGGAGGGAAAAACAAACACCAGAACTTCTGTCCATCTTGATCTCCTGCACTTTGTGCACTGCAGTATTGCAGTTTCTGGACAGTTCCGTCTACTCTGAGCTTCGTGGTTCATGAATAGAAGGCCAGAACTACGGTAAAAACTGACACATGCTCATGTAAAGCAGTAGAAATTTAGCTGTACATTCACAATAGGTCTACATTGGTGGGAAGCTAGTCTGTAATCTCTATGGGAATGTGATATTCTCCATCCTGATTATTTTACTCGTCAGTGTTCCCCAGGGCTCTCATTTATTTGCCCCGTTACATACACAGCACTGTACACACTCTGGTTTTATAGACAATCATTACATAGCGAGTTGCCATGGCTAATTTGGAGCCAATAGAGCCTGCGCTATCAGACGTCAAGCCCCATTGCCTGGATATGTAGAGCAGATTTTTTTTCTATGATGGGAGGTTAGTCACAGTTTACCAGACAGGACCTGACAACACTGTGGGAATCATTACTGACATATTACCGCCGCTATATCTGAAGCCACAAACCTCAGGGGCCGGGAATAGGATGAGAGTATTTATCTTGTAAGTTCCATCAGAAGAATCTTTATTTCTTGTAAAATCAAAAACTCCTCCAGGAAAGCTGGGTGACCTATGGGTGGTCCTCCATATAACCTTGGGGGCCTAGATGGCAGCTGCACCCTTCTCTGCCTCCTAGACACCCTGAAGCTTTGTTGGCCTCAGGCATATCCAAATGACAACATATTCATAGATGTATTTACATGATAACATTTTGACTGCCTGCAGCCACCACTAGGAGGAGCTAACAGCATGCAAATTTAAAGTGTAAGTAAATTTACTTACTTATTTTTTCATAACTCCATAGTGCAGGTGAAGGGAACAAACTTTGTAATATACTTTATTAAAGAAAAGTGCCTGTGTCTTCTTTTATTTGATCAAATCTGTACTATAGAAGTCTATGGAGAGGGGTGGAAGCGGAGAGCTCAAAGCAGAGAGACATCTGCACTATAGAGAGACGTTTTTCTTCCACAACACAGCTGGGTTATCATGAATTACTATCCATATGGAAATGACTCATTTCATGCTGTAGACGGCCTCATATCTCTGTCTCCTCCTTCTCTTTCTCCCCCTTCCTTCTCCATAGACTTCATTGTATACTGACCTGACACTGCTTGTGTATGGAGCACAGACTGAAATCACTGAGATAAGAAGTAAGGGCAGATAATTAAAGGTACAGAGACATTTCTTTATATATGGAAAGGTTTGTCCCCTTCACTATAGATTAAAGGATAGATAACATTAAGATTAAGGATACTTAAAGGAATACTTAAAGGGATTGTCCATTCTCCTTAGAATAAGTCTAAAATGCCATAAACTGGGATATCCTGGCATAGGAAACCCTAACCCGCCTCAATTTTTACCACGGTGTCTCAATTGAAGGCACTTCCTTCTGTCGGCAGGTGTCACCAGGGGCCACCATGTTTAGAGAATTGTGGTCTCCTGGGCTTGTGACATCTTCACTGACGGCAAGCAGAGATCTTGAGAATAACCACTATGATAAAGTTGCTGAGGGAAGCTGAGCGCCTCGTAAGCAGAATGAGGTCAATAAGAAAGTGTTTGTCGTCCTTCTGGGCTTAACGACAACTCGCGGCTTTAATTGCGATTCCTCGGAAGGAGCTGCCACGTCTGGCAGAGGAGAAGCAGCGGGGAATGCGCTCAGTGTCATGCGCCTGCTTAAAAATTTTCCCAATATAAGCCGTTCTTAAGCAGATTTGCCCTTTAATCCGGGCTGATTGTTCTACAATTGGTTGTCTTACAATTAGGTGCAGATGGTTGGGACGTGTAATGCCGATAAACAGGCGCCCTGCAATTTCCGGGTTGGATTTTTTTTTCCCCTTGTTCCCTGTAATCCAAGTCCAAAGCTTGTCAAATCTGATCTCATCGGCCCGGCTGTAATCACTGCAATATGTCGACATCAAATCATACTTATTATAATATTAGGGGTCAGAGGGTATTATGGGTGGGGCTCTGTGGTGCGGGGATTGGCCCCTTACTAGAGGTACTGGAAGTGCAGAGGTGACTCCAGAGACGGGGGCTGCAATTTTTTGTCCTCTTTTTGGGAAATTTTCTTGAATGCCGAAGTAGTGTGAAAGCTGCAATGGCCATAGTATAGTGGATGACAGCGATAGGACCCCCACATGTAAAATCTACACGACCCCTACATGTAATGGCTACAGGATCCCCACATACTATATCTACAGGACTCCCACATGAAATCGCTAGAGGACCCCCCATTGTAAAATCTACATGACCCCCACATGTATTGGCTACAGGATCCCCACATACTATATCTACAGGACCCCCACATGAAATCGCTAGAGGACCCCCCATTGTAAAATCTACATGACCCTCAAATAAAAAATCTACAGGACCCCCACATGTAATATCTACAGGACCCCCACATACAATATCTACCGCACCACAGCATTAACCACGGGATCCCTACTAACAGCCACAGGTTAACCAGGATAGAAGCAGTGAGAGGACCCAAAGTAAGAATGACCACCACAAGACCCCTATTAAGAATGACAACCTTCGGACCTCCAGTAAAAACATTACCAGCTGGATAACAGCAGTAACAGTCATAACATCAGGATCCCAGCATTAACCACTTGATCCAAAGTAATAGCCACAAGAAAACCAGTAACAGTGACAACCACAAGACCTGCAGAAATAGCAATAACCACAGGACCCCCCAGTATCAGCAATAGACACATGACCTTCAATAAAAGTGACAGACACAAGACCACCAATAAGAACAACAGCATGTCCAGTAGCAGCGACACCTGTAGTATCCCAGCATTAGCCACAGAATCCCCAGTAACAGCAACAGTCACAGGATAAACAGTAAGAGTGACAGTCACAAGACCCCCAGTAATACTGACAACCACAGTACCCCAGTAATACTGACAACCACAGTACCCCAATAATACTGACAACTACAGGACTCCCAGTAATACTGACACCCATAGGACCCCAAGTAACAGTGATAACCACAGGACCCCTAATAATAACATAAGCAGCAGGGCTCTTGGTAATAGTCACATTTGCGGGATCCGAGCATTAGCCACAGGACCCCCAGTAAGAATGATAACCACAGGACCCCAGGAAGATTCATATTTGTGTTCCTCCACTCCCATTTTTGAGGGAAATGGAGATCTAAAACCATCCTGAGCATTAGAGAGAGACAATCTATAATAAATAGAACTACCTGTGACGGCAGTAATTGGTAATGTATATAGATAGTATATAAAAATAGGAACAACATGTAATAATGTCATGTATATTATATATATAGCTGAGGATATAAGCATTAACTAATATATAATATCTATACCTTAGTACTATAACCCATCCTCAGTCTCGGGGCCTAGGCCTTATCAGATGCCAGGAAGCCAAGGCATCAAGTGACTTAGTTAAGGATCAGCGGCTATGAATAAAGCCCCTCAGGATGTTACGGCTTGTTGGGCCCTGTGGGGTGATGGGGGGATGTAATTAAACTTAGAAGACAAGCGATGATGTTCGGCTAAATACGATCTTTAAATAGTAATAGACTGGCAGTATACAGCTCCGCGCCCCCGGGGCTGTGTTGACAGAGCTCTAAGATCTGGCGCTGCTTCTCATATACAAGGCAAATTGATGGAAATGTTATGAGCAGATCTGCATAAAGCCGTAGAATTGTGCCTGAGGGTGCAGACAACAGAGAGTCATTAGCACGACGGCATCTTCCTCCCTCCATACCCTGTTGCTGCTGCTTGTCACAGTCACATCCAAGACGCCATATGCCAACCTGCAGCCGTGGAGATCATCCGTGCAAAACACATGTACTGGTAACACAAGATGGAATAGAACAGGGAGGTGTTTGAGGGTTTTAGTGTGGGACATCTTGTCCTATAAAGTTCAAGGCCAAACATTATATTTAATGGGACGGATGTCTTGGTCGCCTTCTCACACTACAGTCCTACATGATTATATTAGAATTAGGATGAGGCTCCTGGTCTCCTTGCTGTCCTGGTCTTCTTCTCAGATTACAGCCCTACAAGATTATATTAGTATTAGGATGAGTCTCTTGGTCTCCTTGTTGTCCTGGTCTCCTTGTTGTCCTGGTCTTCTTCTCAGACTACAGGCCTACATGATTATATTAGTGTTAGGATGAGTCTCCTGGTCTCCTTGTGGTCATGGTCTTCTTCTCAGACTACAGACCTACATGATTATATTAGTATTAGGATGAGTCTCCTGGTCTCCTTGTTGTCCTGGTCTTCTTCTCAGATTACAGCCCTACAAGATTATATTAGTATTAGGATGAGTCTCTTGGTCTCCTTGTTGTCCTGGTCTCCTTGTTGTCCTGGTCTTCTTCTCAGACTACAGGCCTACATGATTATATTAGTGTTAGGATGAGTCTCCTGGTCTCCTTGTGGTCATGGTCTTCTTCTCAGACTACAGGCCTACATGATTATATTAGTATTAGGATGAGTCTCCTGGTCTCCTTGTTGTCCTGGTCTTCTTCTCAGACTACAGACCTACATGATTACACTCACCGGCCACTTTATTAGGTACACCTGTCCAACTGCTCGTTAACACTTAATTTCTAATCAGCCAATCACATGGCGGCAACTCAGTGCATTTAGGCATATAGACATGGTCAAGACAATCTCCTGCAGTTCAAACCGAGCATCAGTATGGGGAAGAAAGGTGATTTGAGTGCCTTTGAACGTGGCATGGTTGTTGGTGCCAGAAGGGCTGGTCTGAGTATTTCAGAAACTGCTGATCTACTGGGATTTTCACGCACAACCATCTCTAGGGTTTACAGAGAATGGTCCGAAAAAGAAAAAACATCCAGTGAGCGGCAGTTCTGTGGGTGGAAATGCGTTGTTGATGCCAGAGGTCAGAGGAGAATGGCCAGACTGGTTCGAGCTGATTGAAAGGCAACAGTGACTCAAATAGCCACCCGTTACAACCAAGGTAGCCAGAAGAGCATCTCTGAACGCCGCACAGTACGTCGAACTTTGAGGCAGATGGGCTACAGCAGCAGAAGACCACACCGGGTGCCACTCCTTTCAGCTAAGAACAGGAAACTGAGGCTACAATTTGCACAAGCTCATCAAAATTGGACAATTGAAGATTGGAAAAACGTTGCCTGGTCTGATGAGTCTCAATTTCTGCTGCGACATTCGGATGGTAGGGTCAGAATTTGGTGTCAACAACATGAAAGCATGGATCCATCCTGCATTGTATCAACGGTTCAGGCTGGTGGTGGTGGTGTCATGGTGTGGGGAATATTTTCTTGGCACTCTTTGGGCCCCTTGGTACCAATTGAGCATCGTTGCAACGCCAAAGCCTACCTGAGTATTGTTGCTGACCATGTCCATCCCTTTATGACCACAATGTACCCAACATCTGATGGCTACTTTCAGCAGGATAATGCGCCATGTCATAAAGCTGGAATCATCTCAGACTGGTTTCTTGAACATGACAATGAGTTCACTGTACTCCAATGGCCTCCACAGTCACCAGATCTCAATCCAATAGAGGAGCATCTTTGGGATGTGGTGGAACGGGAGATTCGCATCATGGATGTGCAGCCGACAAATCTGCGGCAACTGTGTGATGCCATCATGTCAATATGGACCAAAATCTCTGAGGAATGCTTCCAGCACCTTGTTGAATCTATGCCACGAAGAATTGAGGCAGTTCTGAAGGCAAAAGGGGGTCCAACCCGTTACTAGCATGGTGTACCTAATAAAGTGGCCGGTGAGTGTATATTAGTATTAGGATGAGTCTCCTTGTTGTCCTAGTCTTCTTCTCAGACTACAGACCTACATGATTATATTAGTATTAGGATGAGTCTCCTGGTCTCCTTGTTGTCCTGGTCTTCTTCTCAGACTACAAGCTTACATGATTATATTAGTATTAGGCTGGGTCTCCTCCATGTACATCTTGGTCTCCCTATAATTTATTAACCAAGTGTGAAAATCCTTTGGAGTTTCATTGATGGCCATAATAGCTGTCACCCATCTTTCCGAGGTACAGATATTACTATAAAATGACAACATTTTCTTTACCAGAACAGTAGAACTCAATGACTAGTATAATGTAAGGACCCATTTGGTGGGTGACCCCACATGCCTGACCTGCAGAGACCCCTCCTCGGCTCAGTGAATAAGACACTTGGCTGTCAGTGACTCTCCAGCAGTTGCTCCTTGTGTTTTATAGCGCCTGCCAGTACCTACGTGAAATCAATAATAAATTAGCATGACCCTTAATATGTTACATGCCTCACTAGCGCCATCATCTATGTATACGGGGAAATTACATCATGTTTAACTATGAGGAAAAAGTGGTCACGTCCTGTAATAGTCCCCATACCATGAAAAGTTCTACAACTTAGATGATAGATAGATAGATAGATAGATAGATAGATATGAAATCGATAGATAGATAGATAGATAGATAGATAGAAGATAGATATATATAGATATGAGATAGATAGGAGATAGATAGATATGAAATCGATAGATAGATAGGAGATAGATAGATAGATAGATAGATAGATAGATAGATAGATAGATAGGAGATAGATAGATAGGAGATAGATAGATGTAGATATGAGATAGATAAATAAATAGATAGATAGATATTAGATAGATAGATAGATAGATAGATAGATATTAGATAGATAGATAGATATTAGATAAATAAATAGATAGATAGGAGATAGATAGATAGA